>NW_028301711.1:90982575-91285606 GCF_037042655.1 Diuraphis noxia | reverse complement strand
CTGGAGCTAAATTTAGGGAACCAAAGAAAAATCTGCTGACCCCATCTAATGTACCTAATATCATTGTAATATAACTATAATATCCAGCGCGACGGTAGTGGCGCGAAGCTAAGTAAAAAAAAAGCGAAGCGGTCACTACCGTAGTATATTACACGAGCCAGAGTTTGCCCATTGAATGTGTGTAAATTTGCCCGTTTTCTTTAGCCAGGGCTACAGACAGTGCCGTAACTAGATTTGATTGGGCCCGTGTGTGAAAACTCTGTTGGGCCCCTTTTTCCTAAAAAAATTACTTATTTGAAAATCTCCATATTTATTTTGCTAATAAGACATTTTTTTTAACAATAAGTATAACTTGTAGTTTAGAAACAACATAAAAATTAAATAATTTTACATATAAATGTGGGTAAATAAATAATATAATTATAACTCTTAGGTAGGTAAGTCATAAAAAATATTCTGAAATTTGATCATAAATGTAATTGAATAAAATAATAATATTAATTAAAAATGTTACAAGTATATAATTTTCAAAACTAAATTATAAGCTATCGAAGAAAATTCTTTTTTCTTGATTTTAAATTTGCAAAGTCTTCAATGATTTTGTCTACATTAATATTTTCTGCTTGAAGTCTTTCGATGTTCAGAATAGCGATGTTAGATAACCGGTCTTGACCTATAGAGTTGCGCAAATAGTTTTTTATAAGTTTTAACTTTGAGAATGACCTTTCTGCTGAAGCAGATGTTACTGGTATAGTCATAAAAATGATTATACCAGTAAAAACATCTGGAAATATGGAAGTTAAGTCATCTTTGATAATGATTTCTCCTAAATTTTGAACAGTCATTTTTTGAAGTGAGTTTTCTTGATAAGTTGATGATAAATATGCTTAATAATAAATAAAGATAAACTTAATAAATGAGGTATTTACTTGAAGTAGATGCCACAGTTTCAATACAGTTCAAAATTTGTTCTTCTTCAACTTCTTCATCTTTACCATCAAAATTATCATTATTTATTACATTTTCAACTTCAATTTCAACAATACCTCTAGAGTTCATTAATATGGTTTCAGCTAAAAAAAATGTAATGCCTTTTTGATTAATAAATTATTTGAATTATCTATTAAAAACACTGTTTTATTGTTTAAAGTAATTTTACATTTAGGTTTGAATGGTTTGATAGTATTTGTTTTTAAGTATTTATATTTTTCATAATTTTCTTAATAACTTGTTTTATACAAATGCATAAACAATTATTTGGTAATTATTTATTCAAATTAAGGCTGAAGTAAACAGATATATTATAGAAAAATAGCTTGGGTATATGCTACAAATTTACTCAAAACATCTTGTCACATGTTTAATGAATAGTATGTAAATAAACAAAAATTGACATCGATACATTCAATTAAAACTTAGAAATTAAATTAATAAATAACTTAATAAATGAGGTACTTACATGAAGTAGATGCTAAAGGTTCAATATCGTTATTAAGCTGACTGCATCCGAAGAAACTGTTGATTTTTTTATTCGTATTTAAAATATAACTTTCCTTTTCTTGTTTTCTTTTCCTTTTGGCAGCACCACTTAGAATTTTTCGTGGCATATTTATTTATAATATTATATACGTATTTAATAAGGTAATAATTTTAATACACAAATGTGAAATGAGTAAAGATCAATGTTAAACAAAAAATACACGATAGACGATAGACGATAGTACTATAGAACTGATACGTTATATTCGTAATAAAATAATGAACTAGGTATGTCAATGTGTTTCATAGAAATATAGAATGTTCATTACAATTGACAATATTGACAAGATGGTAAAATAATAAAAATTGATTAACTTGATAATGATATTTGTGTTGTGCATAGATCTTATATGGTATAATAATATGGTCTATCTCTATTCTCTATGGTGTTGTGTATGTGACTATGTGTCTATAAAAATAATATTTTATAATTCGTTTATCGTTATCGTACAATTGGAAAATTATCAATACATCTATTTTTAGTTTTGTTCACGCCGCGCGCGCCGCGCCGACCGAAACGCGACGTAGTAGGTAGTACCACAGGTTATATGAAAACAGATTGTGCACTTCCTATATTGCAATGTAAAAAATGAATAAGATACTCTGATTGGTCTCCGCCCAAATCAGTGTAGCCACAAAAGTAGTAAAATATAATGGTAAATTATTGTCTACAAAAATCATATTCTTTTAAATTTTTCACAATATCAAACAATTTATTAACAATTAAAAATGATACAAATTACAATATTGAATATAACTAAATTTTACACTTTACACATAACTTACAGATTTTATTATAAACAATTAAAAGTAAATACATATAATAAATTATAAACATGGAAATATACAAATATAATATATATATAATAATATAATAATATATAAATGGCTTTCTTAATAACTAAAATAATAAGGTAAGTACTAATAATTTATTCATAAATGATTTAATATACATAACTTTCTATTTTATTTTATTTTTTCTGATATTAAATTCCTATTTAAAAATTTAATAGCAGCATGAATCCTAAATCTTATAAAATAATTAATTATATATTCTTTATTAAATAGGGGACATGGATGATTAAATACAATATTAGTCATACTTAGCATTAACCTTATACCTACTTCCTTATCAATAGATACATGTGGAAATCTATGAATAAAAATATCTTCGTAAAATGCATATTGTGGCATCATTAAATTTCCAAACATTGATTTTTCTGTATTTTCATAAGCTTTGAAATAACAAAGTAAGAAAGAGTCCATTTTTTTTTGTGATTTTGCATATTCAATATAAACATCGCAAGTATGATTTTCAATGCATTTCTTTATTAAAAACCCACAGACATAAATGAAAGCATTTTTTTCAGGCATTGATAAATTCCTATAATCCGGAGTGTTTATTGTTAATGTATTTTTTTTAAATTTAAATGGATTTTTATCTCGAAAAATTAGTTTAAGGTTTTCATCATTAATAGGGTCTGTATTCATTTTTGATAAAATTTCATCTAAGTCTGCTATACAATTAGCATTATCTGAGTGACTAAAATAATTAGAAAAAAAATTTTGCTTAAATGACCAGATAAATTGTATTGGAGTTGGATTTATGTTATTGCCATTATGTTGGGTGCGAAACGTGCCAAATAAATTTTCCAAACAGTCTTGGTTGATTCGATTTGTATATAAAACATAATTATTTTCATCAGTATTTGTAAATTTTAATGAATCCTACAATGTAAATAAACCTGAGATTAGAGATGTGAGACTGAAAAGTTTCTGAAATTTTCAAGTGAAACTTTTCATGAAATTTGAAAAGTTTCAAGGCTATTGAAATGAAAAGTATTAAAACTTTTCAATATCAAAAATTTAATTTCATAATCGTACGTATACAGTATACCTGCATACACCAATAGATAGGTAATAGAACAATAGTTTTAATATCTATGATTGTAATTGTAAATTGTAATAGGTATTATGGTAGCACTGGTATTCGCTGTTAATATTGTTATGTGTTATCACAATAATTGTCTATAAATTGTTATTAAATTTGCTAGTTATACTTCTACAACTATGATAAATCTATTATCTAGTACATTTAGTAATAAATAATAATAAGATTTTATAGTTTACTCCCTTGTAATATTTAAATATTGAATTTGTTTTCTATGATTTACTGACTTGTTAGTTAGTTACATACTTACATACCTACATTGGCTACATTGTAATGTTTACAAAGGTTTTTCATATTTTATAGTTTTATATAAGTACCTATTTAATATTGTTGAGACTGTTAAATAATAATATCTTAATCTATGCTAAGAACAGTTAATATTTAAGTTGGTTATAGACTTAAATAATTTTAAAAAAAATTAAAGGTGTATAAAAGTGTTAAGTCAAAAGTTTCAATTTTTTTGAAAAGTTTCATGAAAACATGAAAAGTTTCTGAAAAGTTTCAACAGGTCTGTGAAAACATGAAATTTTACATCTCTGCCTGAGATTGAAATTAACCAACCTCTGATCAATTTCATTTTGTTTGTCACTTCAACATTTGTTTTTTTGTTAAATACCTGTAATTTTTTAAAAAAGTTTTCCATGTATTTTAAATTTAAATGTGATATTTGAGCATCCGTATTTTTAAAAGGTTTGTTTTGCTGGATATCACTATCAGGTGAGCCACCAGTATACGATATGTTTCAAATATTTTTAATCCATCAAATGGTTCTGGCGGAGATTTATATCAGGGCATTTTTTTGTTTACGTCTTAGTGCACAATCTGTTTTCATATAATCTGTGGTAGTACGTAGACATAGATAAAGAAAATACGTAGACGTCATCGAGTATTGGTGTATGATTTATATGAATAATGTATAATATACTATATTATCGTCTATAATTTTTTTGTTGATTATCGATAGAATTTTTTTCTTAAATAAAAATTAATGATAGTCTGAGAGATCTGAGTGGGCCCCTAAAAATTTTCTTTGGCCCTGGGCCCGTGTGTTGCACACACTCAACACACAGGGCCGTATTAAGGGACAATGTATGGGGGAGCAAACATAAATATGACGCCCCTAATTCAGTATACGCCTTTTTTTACAAGTAAATAACCAAAAAAAAATTTTCTCGCTACGCTCGAACAAACATTAATACTTACAAAAAACTTTATGCTTACCTAATAATTAGTCATCTACTCTCCCTATTGTCTTATACTATATATTTAAACACATGAACCAGATACAATTTATACATATTAATACATTATTACATATACTACATGTCTACATATCATTATTAATTTCAAACTCATGTCTCTTGGTATCTGGTATATTCTATACCTAGCTATGAATTATTGTAATGATAAACGACCAAGGAAATAGGTATACTATGTTTAAAATTTTAAATATTATATAACAATAACATTACTTATCCTAAAAATTTACAAAGTTCAAAACTTTTGTGATTTCTTGTATAAATATATAGTATAGATACAAAATATGATAGGAAATTAAAATACACAAATAAATACATCATGTCTTTAAATTATTATTATTATTATTGTTTGCTTTATTTAAAGTTTTTCTTGCGAATTTTTACAGATAAAAATGTTTGAATAATATCAGACCATTCTATATTTCTAAGAATATCATTTTCAATACATAATAGCGTCAAGGAAGAAGTTTTGTATTGTGAAAGTGTTGATCGTAGGTAATTTTTAATTCTTTTAAGGACAGAAAATGATCGCTCACCACTTGCATTAGAACATGGCATACATGCATATATTCTTAAGACAATTAAAACATTTGGAAAAGTTAATGCCAAAGGGGAGTTGGATAGTTTTTGGAATAAACCGTTTATTGTTAAATCTTCTTTTGAAAATATACAATAATACCTATATATACTAATTTAATTTTAGAAATTATTAAAAAACTTTAAAAAGCGTTCCAATTGAGACCAATTGGCAGTATTATATTTATATAATTAAATAATCAGTTACTTTGTAAAAATGCAATTGAAACAATAGTTATAAAATATACACTTACCTTTAACTTAAAATAGTTTTCTAATTTCTCCGTTTTTTTGATCAATTGTTCTTCACGTTCTTTTTTTTCTTTAGATATTCGTCTATATTGGGAACCGCTTAACCTTTTACGTTTTAAGTTATTAGGCATTTTAAAAATATTTTGATCGTACGGTTTATTAGTATAACATGTGATTAATAAACGTAACAGTCAGTGGTGTAGTGGAGGGTACACGGGGGTACACGGCGTGTACCCACCTCCTAATTTTATAATAATGCGTGTACCTTTAACGAAAATCGTAGTACGCGGGTACACGGAACATAAATAAGATGAATTAACGTTACCCATCAAATAATATATATATTTATTAAATTTTGATATTTAATAAGTAAAAAAAGATAAGCGTAATTTGTTTATTTCACGGACTAAGAAAAGATCATAAAAGTCCATGGTTTACTTGTACCACGGCTATGGTAGTACACTAGTACTATCTTAAATCGTGTTGTACAGGGTCTTTTGTACACAAATCTATTTTTAAACCATTTGGTAACGTTTACAATATTGTTGTTTTGTCCAGTTATCAGTTATTGTTCCAAGTATTCATTACAATTCTATATAAACGTTTTGTCCCTAGTACTTTTTCACATTAGTATTATTATGGTAAGTTAATAGTGGATACTTGTTCAATATGCTATCTACCCTGAGTATTTTGTCTACCATAATTTTATGTTGATCGATGGCTTAATATGCTATTTATAAATGAAAATTGTGGTTTTGTTTACCAAATATGTTATAATCACTAGTAGAAAACATGAACGAGTACTAATTAGGGGGGTGTGGGGGGCGTAGCCCCCCACGTTTTATTTTACAATGTTTCAGGCGTGTACCCATAAAAATTTTTAGGACTACATCACTGGTAACAGTACGTCATCACTATTCACTACACTGACTACACTGTCGTCTGTCGAGATCGTCAACTACTCACTACTCTACTCGTCTATCAAGACTATGATATTATTATTATAACGATAAAAGTTTTAACAATATTGAATATTATAATCGAACAACAAGCTACAGATTTGCAGTATTGCAGTAGTAGGTACAATGGTACATGACAATATCGAATGCGGGTAGCTCCGTGTCCCGGCGGTTATAACATGTCTATATATATATATATATATATATAGTGAATAGTGATTAAAATAAAAATAGTACGATTAATACGTCAAATTCTAGGTATTACGAAAACAAGGTCTAAAAACAGCGTTCTCTCCCAATTAATAAGTACCTAATATTAGATTCCATTACGATATTATATAAATATTCCGACAATTGACATCGTAAATTCTTAAACTAAAATAATTAATATTTATTCTACTAAATATTTTTTTTTTATTATATTACAAACAACATTATCGACTTTTTTTTGCCGCCCTTAAATATTTGGACGCCCCTGCCGCCTGGAGCATCTGCTCCTTTTGCCCCCCCCCCCCCCCCCCTTGATGCGCCCCTGTCAACACACCCGGTTTTTACGGCACTGGCTACAGAACCTTATGAATGAACGGGTTGGTCTGTTTGTGGTATCAATATAGATCGGGCATGATTTGTAGATTATACCTTTGTCATTTTCGAAAAAATTGGTTGAATAGTAACGAATATATTAGCAAAAAAATCAAGTATTTTTGAAGCAAAAAGATATTGTGTTTGACCGTTTTTAGTTATTATGTTTCACGCAGCAGCGCACGAGACCGTATTACCCCCTCTATTCCATATACATTTTCGTCGCGGTCGTACACTGGGCAGCGGTTAGTGGTGGTAAACTGCTAATAATATTTTTAACAACTGCTATTGCTATTGCTATTGAAAAATAGCAATGAAAAATAGCTGCTATTGCTATTTTTTAACATGGTGAAGGAAATTACTGCTAAAGCACCCGGGTAGAAAAAGTATCAGCAAATAGCAGTCAATATTTTAAGTAAATAAACGTTTTAACTGCTATAGCAGTTTTATTTGTATGCGTTGAGCGTTCATCATTCCAATATTCCATAGTATAAATTATGTATAAATAAATCTAACTAGTAAATATTCGAAGATCAAAACAGATATTACTGATATTAGTTTAATTATAGACTCGAGATACTGTAAATAGCGTAAATATAACAATAAAAATGATAATTTAAATATTCAATATAAATAAAAATAGACATATTATACCCCTCGCACACATACAAAGAAATCACAGGAACTCGTGTATACTGTAATTACTAATTGTGCTGTTAGTCGTAACTCTAGGGCTATAGGCTGAAGTAATTATTTATTTATTTAAAAGTTCCTAGTCAAAAAAAATGAACAAAAAATTAAGTAATGTGTGGTCTCACTTCACGGTAATTGAAAATACTACGTTTGCAAAATGTGATATTTGCAAACGTAAGTATTCATATAAAACTAGTATAACAAATTTAAAAACTCACTTGGCTAGTGCACATTGGATACAAATAAATGCATCAAAAGTAAGTAATTAAAAAGTTGATTAATTTTTTTCAATTTATTGACTGGGGGAGGACAACATTTTGGAAAACCTACATCAATAGAAGAGATTGAGATGTTGAAAACCTGATTCCAAACACCAAAATATTTTTAAATAATAAACATAAACTTAATAGAACACATGTCACATATAACTTTATAGCACAATTGTTTTTTGGTATTTATTAATAATTAGTTATAATTAAGTCAATCTTTTATAAAAGTCCTTGATACCTTTATAACTAAAAATTTGCTACTGCACATAGTAGTCTATAAAATCATTTTAATATTTTGTGTTTTAAAAATATTTAATTTAAATGGTTTAAACTTTTATAGAACATATTATAATATTTTAATATTCTTTTAAGCTTTCAGTCTAAATATTGCACATAAAATAAGTAGCTATAAATCTAAAAAATTTTTATTGTTTAAAATTGATACTTATTATACTTTGAAAATAGTAACAAAATTGATGGTTAAGACATAAAAGTGTATTATTATTTATTATACTTAAAAGTTAAAATATTTTAAATTTTTATTATTGCTAGATAGTAGATAGTCTGTTTTATAGCAGCTTAGTAGCAATAAAACTTAAGACCAAACGAAAGATTATTAAAAGTCCTCCCAAGAAGTTTACTGTTTATTGTAATGCTTAAATTTTCTATAAATTATTAAACATATATCTAGTTTGAAGTTTCTTTAAATAGCTAAATAGGTATATAAAATAATTTATGAAACTCTATTGTAATATAATATGATGTGTTTATCCTATTTTGGTTTGTAATCTAAAATTAAACCAATAAAGTAAATAATTAGTTGTTTAGAAAATTGTATATTAGGCATATTAAAAAAAAACATTCTGTCTCTAAAAAGAGTACATTTAAATCTAGTTTTAGTAAGTTATTAGTTATGAAAAATTGACAAATCTATTTTCAGGGGTGCCTCCAAATTATAGTTTATTATATTATTATAGTTTATATTATTATTATTACACACTATGGCACCACAAAACCTAGTTGAGGCACTATACCAACGTTTATGTATATATAAATTATAAGTATAAATATTAAATAATATTTTTTAATATGATTAGTTTTTACTCTATCAATTAGCAAGTCCCAGTAATGTGTTTAAAATATTATAATAATAATAAATAAATTGTAAAAAAGTAAATTATGTTTAAAAATATATAATCAAATAATCAAATAGACTTCAATGACAAAAACCATAGTGTAACACGTACCAATCCCTTTAACAATAATCGGGAGATTGGACACGCTGTGCGGGTTCCGTAATGAATCAGAGGATTAGGCAGGTAAAAATAATTAACCAATATGTCACTATCATGAGCTTAATATTTTACAACAAAATTTAAATAATAATACAAATAAATGGACAAATAACTCACGACAGCGTGACAATGCAAAACACGATATGACCGGGACCTGGAGACTTGAGTTGCTGGGAATGGACGGTGACCGGGACCTGGCGACTTGAGTCGTTGATTATGGTAGGTTATGTTTAAGACGGCGAAACCGCACGAACTTAATGGTCGGGTTCAGGACGGCGAAACCGCGCGCACTAATTGACGTAACAATGCGTAAAAAAAATGAAAACCACACAAGAAGGCGGAATATACAAAATGAACTTATCGTCAAGCGGCGACCACGGCTTAATAGCATACGCCAGTCACAAGTTCGGACGCCGTATACACACTGGTTTTTTGTATATTAATATAGTATACTTGATCGCCGTACAACGCGGCGTTGACCTTTGGGCTAGGCGGATAACGACCCCACCAAACAGATAATGTATATATGTACATGACTGGGTCGACTCAGTATGTTGTATATTTATGCAACATAACTCCCCCTTGGAAGACGTGGTGTGTCTTCCAGTGTGCGCTGACGACGGTAGTGAAGATGGCTGGTATTTGATCGTAGAGTTGGCGGTCCCAGTCATAAATAGTGTTGGTGCAGACAGGTATCAAATTTAGTAAAGTAACAAATATATAACATGGAATTATTCATGCGTAAATAAACATAGATTACATAATTTATATAAAATATTACAATTGATTGACTATTATTATACGCCACTCGTTAAGCAACACATGGTATGATAGTTATTGGTACCTAGCGAGCAAGTATTATTTCGATTTAATATATTTTTTTTTTTGTTTTTAAATAATAAAGATTAACAGGAAGGATCGTCAGAGACGGGTAATACGGCTAATTTGACTACTGGGCGCTTGACTAATCCATCCGCTGTTTGGATCGTGGCCACTCGGACTATGCCATCGGTACCGGGGTGAACTTCTTTTACACGTCCCAAAGGCCAATACGTTGGTGCCTTATGAGGCAAATTTATTATTACAATGTCCCCAACTATAACATTTGGTTGTTGTCGCGTCCATTTTGTACGTCGCTGTAGTGAAGATAAATATTCCGACGACCACCGATTCCAAAAGGATTGGGTGCATTGCCTGATCAATTCCCAGCGAGTTAATCGATTTATCGGTATTGATGTAAAATCGCGGGATGGTAACGCTACTAACGGTTGTCCTATTAAAAAATGGCCCGGTGTCAGTGAGCGTAAATCATTTGGGTCGGACGATAAAACGGTCAGAGGTCTTGAATTAAGAATGGCCTCGATTTGCGTGGATAGGGTAGACATTTCTTCGAATGTAAACGTTTGGACACCAATAACTCGCTTTAAGTGGTATTTTTAGCGGATTTGACTGCAGCCTCCCAAATACCACCAAAGTGAGGAGCTGCGGGAGGGTTGAAGTGCCATTTACACGGCAACAGTGTAGTTTGCCGACTGGCTGTGGTCGTTAACATTTCGTGTAGTTCTCGGTTGGCGCCTTGAAAGTTGGTCCCGCAGTCCGAATAAATATTTGATGGAATACCCCGACGAGAAATGAATCGATTGAAAGAAGCCATAAAAGCATTTGTAGATAGATCTGATACAATTTCTAGATGTACGGATTTAATAACAGTACATACAAATACCGCAAGATAACATTTTATCGATTTAGCATTTTTACGACGAGATTCTTTTACTTGGAATGGACCAGCGAAGTCGACACCGACGTTGCTGAACGGACGGCACGGGCGAACACGGAACGACGGTAACGCGGCCATAATTGGTTGTGGCGCGGTGGCTCGATGTCGAGCACACACGACGCATTTGAATATGATATGGCGTATAGCGGATCGGCTGGACAAAATCCAATACGTTTGAGCAATCAGTGACGACACTAATTGCGGACCCGCGTGAAGATACATGAGATGGAAGTGCCGAATTAAAATATTAGTTAACGCACATTTCTTCGGCAATAATACAGGGTATTGTTGATGAACGTTAATTTCGGCATTCCGTAATCTACCACTAACTCGAATGACTCCCTCAGTATCGACGAAGGGTACCAATTGTGCAATAGATCTAGGCACAATAGGTTTGTTTTTCGACTGCATAAGTTTAACTAAACCCTTAAAGTAAATAGTTTGTGTTGAGCGAATAGCGCACGTTAACGCTTCATGAAGTTCAGTATTTGTTATTGTCCCTGTACGCGTTGGCAACCTCTTTAAACGCAGCCCTATGAAACGTCGGACATAAGAGATTGTTCTTTGTAACCGGACTAATGATGAAAATCGGGAAACCCAGTCGTCTGTGAGTGTAGATAGGGTTGTTAACACCGATATTTCGGCATCTATATTTTTTACTTCTGGCAATGATGACGGTGACAACTTTAGGTAGGTATCGATTGGCCACGTGTTTTCACATGATTGCAGAAATATTGGACCGTTCTAATATAACGACATCGAAACTGCTTGTAACGGAAGAAGACCACGTGAAACGCAATCCGCTGGATTTTGCCCCGATGAAATATAGTGCCAATGGCAGCTTGGTAATAAATCAGCGATTTTTGCCAGTCGATTAGATACAAAAACTTTGAATGTGGTTGGCGTAGTAGTCAACCACGAAAGGACCACGGTAGAATCTGTCCATGCGTGTTTTGTTATATTTGGTAATTGCATAAATATGGGACTGACGCGATGCATCGTTTGAGCTAGTAAAAGTGCGCCGCATAACTCCAGTCGTGGAATACTTATCGCACTGTCACATTTACCCGTTTTCACGGGGGCAACCTTTGATTTGGCCGTCAGAAAATGAACAGAGATACGATTATCATTGTGGACAATGCGTAAATAAATTACAGCCGCGTACCCCTTTTCTGACGCATCTGAGAACCCGAGTAATTGGACGGAAGAAAGGTCACTTATCGGAAGATAGCGTGGTATTTTTATTTTTTCTACTAACGGAAGTTCGTCTGAGAATATTCGCCAACTATCGACGATGTCACACGGTAATGGGTCGTCCCATTGTACTCCAAGCTGCCATAACTGTTGCATAAAACACTTGGCCCAGAATGTTATGGGTGCGAGCGCACCGACCGGGTCGTACAGTTTTGCTATGGTTGACAATATTGACCGTTTAGTGTACATATTTGTTGATGCAGTAGTATGGTAGCTAAATACATCCGACGTGGGTTCCCAATGTAGACCTAATATTTTTATTGATGATTCCTCTTTGGGATCAAATGACAATGTTATTGTTCTATCCTCAACTGGAATGGACCTTAAAACTTCCGCACAGTTACTTGCCCACTTTTTTAACACAAATCCACCGTGAGCTAATAATTTTTGAAGTTGTGATTGAACGAGAACTAATTCTGAAATAGACTCGGCGCCAGTGATGACATCATCAACATAGGTTTTTGTAGACAATATATTTTTTGCGGCGGGATATTGTTGTCCATTGTCTACCTCAAGTTGATGTAACACGCGAATAGCCTGGTATGGCGATACTGACACACCGTATGTCACGGTACACAATTCATATTCACATAGCGACTTCGATGGTGAATCACGCCATAATATATGTTGATATTGACGATCGCGCTGTGAAATCAAAATCTGCCGATACATTTTACATATATCGGCTGTGAACATATACGGGTAGAGACGACTGTGAAGTAATAGTTCAGCAATATCCGTCTGTAATTTGGGTCCGGTGTATAGTAAGGCATTGAGTGACAATTGTGACGTAGAGTGCGCGGACGCATCGAAAACCACTCTTAACTTTAATTGGTCACCCGTATACTTTACCACAGCATGATGTGGTATGAAGTACGTACCTTTACTTGTTGCGGGTTTCATATGCCCCAACTCTTCATATTCAACCATAAACTTCCGATATTCGTCGTATAAATTAGCATCACGTTGAAGTTTTCGTTCCAAATTATAAAAGCGCGAAAGCGCCGTGTGATACGAATCTCCCAATTCCGCGGGGTTTACCCGAAATGGAAAAGAAACGACATACTGACCATTTTCCTCACGTGTCGTCGTACGCGAGAATATTTCTTCGCAAATATCGTCGTCGGTAAACGGTACAGAAGGGGGAGACGGTTCTTCAATACTCCAAAAACTTTGCATCAATTGGTCAATTGACGGTTCAGTCGTTAACATAAGGGATGTAAGTTGTGATGTATTGTTGTTCACGGACGTACCCGATAAAATCCATCCTATCAGTGTTTCGTACACTGATGGTATGCCGTCCGTATGAATAACTCCACCACCGTCCTTTAAGATCATACTGTGTATATCAGCACCTAATAAAAAGTCGATGGGACCCGGTACATCAAACTGTGGATCAGCGAAACGGATATCGTTATAAATTAATCGAATAGACGAGTTTAATTTTACGGTGGGCATAGCCCCGGTAATTTTTGACATTATTACGGGTTCGCACGAGATGAGGGGAGCATTTGAAAGCTCTGGTTTTATTGTACAGGCAGTTATACCCTTTGTTTCGCGTACGGGTGTATGTGACAATCCCACGATTGTATGTTTACATTGTCGACGTGGTAAGCCTAATCTGGTGACACATGCGTTCGTAATGACCGATATTTGTGACCCCGAATCGATTAGTACACGAATAGGTGACCACATACCCAAGCTATTGCGTATATGAACGATTGCTGTGCCAAGAACAACGGTACTGGAGGTATAAGTTGTACCTGAAAAGGTGACATCGTCATTCGATGAATTCCCTGGCGAAGTGTTGTCAACACACTGGGACACTGTACTATCCTGACTCGATTCAATTGATTTGGGTTTTACAACTGACTTATCGAGATGAAGTAGTGTATGATGCTTTTGAGCACAATGGCGGCACGTGTGTTTTGATTGACATGTGGATGTTTTGTGATGAGCACTCAAACAGTTCATGCAAAGACGACGCGACTGTGCTGCTTTGAATCGCTGTTGGACTGGTAGAGAACTAAATTTAGAGCATTGAAATAAGAAATGAGAATCTTTACACATGGTACAAGATTTTTGTTGTCCTTGGTCAGGAATGTTGGACGTGAACAATGAAGATTTATGGTGTAATTTTTTATTCGATTCCGTTTGTTTAGGTAAACATGTCGATGTAGAATTTTGTAATATTTTGCATCGATTGTTGACAAACTTTAATAAAATATCAATAGTCGGAGTCTCATTAGTATGTTGCTCCGCTTCAAACAAACGTTTTGACTGCGCATCTAGACACCGAGATGCTATGTAAAATAGTAAGAAACCAGCCAAATCGTTAACGCCTAGTGCCTTTATAGCGGAAATGTTCTGTTGGAAAGTGTCTAAAAACCGTTTTAAACCTGATACTGATTCACTGGTGAGCGGACAAAAGGCAAACATAGCGTCCAGATGATAATTTACTAATAATCGTTTGTTGTCAAAACGAGTATGCAATGCCTCCCATGCAACCATATAATTGACCTCCGTGAAGGGTATCGAACGTACAATAGGTAATGCCTGACCCGATAAAGATGATAACAGATAATGAAATCTTTCTATGTCAGACAATTCATCGTTTTCATGAACTAAAGACGTGAACGTGTCACGGTAAGAACACCATTGCTGGAGATCACCATTAAATTGTGGCAATAGAATTTTCGGTAATTGAATATTGCTACGTGTGCTCCGTGACGAGACATTTTGAACACTTCGATCAGCATCTAAGTGATGGTTAGCTGCAACAGCTCGCACCTTATAAAAATTGTCCAATATAATTGCTTCAATAGACGCATGTGACTTGACAAATTCTTCCTCGCGCGATAGGATAATTAATTGGTCAAGAATATCGTCCTGATCGGTATGGAAATTGGCTAACAGGCTGTCGAGGTCACCAAATCGGACCCGAAAAAGCGTCTTTTGATCGGAATCAGATTCAATGTTCTCACTTAATTTCATGAGTGTTCTAAACTGTTCAACAGTGCAATCTCTTTTAACAATGCTACGCTTTAAAGATCGTTCAGCACGCTCGATGTCACCCACAGACGGCGGCATTATAGGTATATTAACACAAGGGGTATAATCGTAAAAGACCAGAAGCGGGTCACTTACAATACAATAGTGTATGATTATTAATCGATTAGTACAGAGATCAATTAGTATTAAGATTAATTACGGACAAATTAATTCGGTGGCATACACGATATGACCCGTCTAATTAGCAGGTAACACGGGCGGCCTTCCAAATAGACCAATTTAATTTTATCAAAGCGAGAGTATCCTTTATCTGTGGTTGATATATGTTATATAATATAGTTAAAGTTATTATTTGGTGCGTAATGATATTTTAACGACGTTCAGGAATTGTGACTGTATGACCAATTAAGTGAACTTTGTTCTGTTCGTTAAAGATAGCATATATCGCATAATCACCTTTAGCCGTAATTACCCACAATGCGATTTACACTACAAATATACTAATACATATAATTCAAAATGACAATTTCAAGAAACTGAAAATGTTCATATTCTCAAACCCAAGTTGCTCACTGGCGCTAATCCCCTTAATTCATCCGGTTCGAAGGACCATGTAACACGTACCAATCCCTTTAACAATAATCGGGAGATTGGACACGCTGTGCGGGTTCCGTAATGAATCAGAGGATTAGGCAGGTAAAAATAATTAACCAATATGTCACTATCATGAGCTTAATATTTTACAACAAAATTTAAATAATAATACAAATAAATGGACAAATAACTCACGACAGCGTGACAATGCAAAACACGATATGACCGGGACCTGGAGACTTGAGTCGTTGATTATGGTAGGTTATGTTTAAGACGGCGAAACCGCACGAACTTAATGGTCGGGTTCAGGACGGCGAAACCGCGCGCACTAATTGACGTAACAATGCGTAAAAAAAATGAAAACCACACAAGAAGGCGGAATATACAAAATGAACTTATCGTCAAGCGGCGACCACGGCTTAATAGCATACGCCAGTCACAAGTTCGGACGCCGTATACACACTGGTTTTTTTGTATATTAATATAGTATACTTGATCGCCGTACAACGCGGCGTTGACCTTTGGGCTAGGCGGATAACGACCCCACCAAACAGATAATGTATATATGTACATGACTGGGTCGACTCAGTATGTTGTATATTTATGCAACACATAGTTTATCTATCTCTTAAAATTTTAATCATACAGACTTAATAACTTATTTTATTCAATTGTAATAGTCGATTGTAAATGAAGAAATTATAGATCAACCAGAACCTGTAAATGCAAATAAAACCACTATTGATGAATCTTCAACTGCTACAATGTACCCAGGGCCATCATCATCAAGCAGTAAAAATAATGAAGAACCTCAAACTCAAATTGGAACACGTAAGCGAAAACAAGCAAATATTGCAGGCTACATTCCACAAAAAATGACAATAGATGTGCAAAAAAAAATTGACAGTTCTCTCATGAAAATATTTTACAAAGATTTTCAACCGTTCAGTGTAGTTGAAGATAAAGGTTTTTCAGAATTTGTCAAGACATTAAATCCATCATATAAACTTCTTGACCGTCGTTCGATATCTAAGACTCATATACCATCTTTATACCAAAAATGTTTACAGGAAACTAAAGACTTATTGGCTAATGAACTTATATCTGCTTGTCTTACTACTGACTGTTGGACTTCAAGATCCAATGATGGTTATATCGCAATAACAATACATTTTATAGATACTACATTTAAATTAAGATCTGTATTGTTAGGTTGTTTAAATTTCAATGATCATCATACTAGTCATAATTTAAGTACAAAGATTAAAGAAATATTGATTGATTGGAATTTAGAAAATAAAATTATCTTTTCTGTGTCTGATAATGCCAACAACATTAAAAGAGCTTTAACTATATTGCAACTAAAAAATTTCGGTTGTTTTGCCCACACCATGAACCTAATAGTTCAATCAGCTTTAACATTGGAAAAAGACTTAATAGAAAAAGTAAAAAATATTGTTTCACGGTTTCGAAGGAGTACTAATGCTAGTCAACAATTATTAACTTGTCAAATTAACAGTGGAATGAAAGATCCTAAAAAACTTATACAAGACATTTGTACCCGATGGAACTCTACATATTACATGTTGGATCGATTCGTTGAGTTAGAAATATACATAAGAAGCACTTTAGGACTTATAGATAACCCCCCTGAATCATTAACTCCTGAGGAATGGACTGTGGTGAAAGAACTTATTCAAATATTAAAACCTTTTGAAGAAGCTACCAAAGCTGTTAGCGGTGAAAAATATATGACTGCTTCTATTATAATTATTATTGCAGAAGGGCTACAAAATGTTTGTAATGAAATGCTGAAGAAAGATTTTTCAATTCGAGTAAAGAGTGTTTTAAAAAAATTAGTAAGTGAAATGGTTAACAAAGATAGATGGGGAAATATTGAACAGAGCAAAACTTTACGTTGTTGTACTTTCCTGGATCCTAGGTTCAAAGATGTTTTGTTTTCCACTTCAATTAAACAATGGACTAAAAATGATATTACCGAACAGGTGTCTAGAATTATATCTGAAGAAAGGTCAACTTGTATTCAAAATGTAATAACACCTAACATTCAAGAAACTGAAACTACGGAAATGTTAAGAGACAATGCTAAAAATGAGTTATCAATCTGGAAAACAATCGATGAAAAAGTTGCTAAAGTACAACCAACAGGAACATCTACGTCTCGATCTATAATAGAAATTCAAAGATATCTTGAAGAACCTGTTCAAAACAGAACTTGTGACGCTTTGCAATGGTGGGCAAAAAATAGCTACAACTATCCATATTTGAGCCAGTTGGCAAGAAAACAACTTTGTTGTTTAGGTACTTCAGTGCCATGTGAACGTGTTTTTTCTAAGGCTGGTTTGTACCTAACACCACAGGGCACAGATTAAGTAAATACAGATTAAGTAATTTACTTAATCTGTGCTAACACCAAGTCACCAACACGATAACATCAGTATAATATAGTAAATAGTAATCACTCACGATATCATGATAATTGATAACAACAATTTACGGTTTAACAGTGTGACAAAGTGAGTAATTTAATAATATAATAACATATATATTATATTTGCACTTTAGCAGCTCTATCTAATAAATAGCAATAGTTGGCAGCAGATAAAATAATAATAATATATATTATATAAACTAGCAATAGCAGCTACTTATTAATTTGTTTAGCAACCTGCTATTGCTAATAGAAAATAGCAGTGCTATTTACTCTGCTACTGCTATTATCATACCACCACTAGCAGCGGTTGCGACTTGCGGACTTGCGGTTCCCGCCGTTGCCCGCGTCTTTGCTTATCGTATTCGTAATTTCTGTTATCGACATTCATCATGAAAAAATAAAAAAATTTTAATTAAAATTATTTTGTCATGACATTCATATTTTTGGCGACGTTCGATGTAGAATGTAGATGCGTATAGCCGCCGCCGCGCCGGTAGAAAAACTACGTTTTATTTGTCATTTCATTTTATTTGTTGTAATTGTAGTAGGCCATACTACCAGCTATACTACTATATTATTTATTTATATTATAATTTGTGATTCTTTATTTCTAAAACATATAAACAGAAGTTACAAAAAAGGAGAAATTATTGAGAAAAAAAACGATTAATACATTGTGTATGGATGAATGTTTAATTAAGATAATAAATAAATGGCTACGATGTAATTACACTGCAATACATTTTGAACGATGGCCTCGAGGGGGTAAAAATGTACATATTATAATAATGGATAAAAAAATTGAATATGATTTAAAAAAAAATTAGAGTGTATTAAATAAACAAATATAATAATAAAATAAATTAATACAAACATAAAAAATTACATATTACATGCCAGTACATAAAAATGGTGTTGGGATATTTTGTTCCGTGGATATTTTGTTCCGCGGGATAATTTGTTCCCTTTTGAGACATTTTGTTCCGTTTTTGGATTTTTTGTTCCTCTATGGAGACATTTTGATCCTTTTAAATATTTTAACAAAAAAAAGTAGGATATTTTGTTCCTTTAATTAAAAATCAAAAGGGGAACAAAAAATCCTAGAACGGAACAAAATATCCTAGTGGGACATTTTGTTCGCGGGGATATTTTGTTCCACTCGGTGGACTTTTTGTTCCGTTTTGTGAATAATTTTATCCATTAAAAAAAAAATTATAACGGAACAAAAAATCCTAAAACGGAACAAAATATCCTAGTGCGACATTTTGTTCCGCGGGGATATTTTGTTCCACTCGGTGGACTTTTTGTTCCGTTTTGTGAATAATTTGATCCATTAAAAAAAAAAATTATAACGGAACAAAAAATCCTAAAAGGGAACAAAATATCCTAGTGCGACATTTTGTTCCACTCGGTGGACTTTTTGTTCCGTTTTGTGAATAATTTGATCCATTTAAAAAAAAAATAATAACGGAACAAAAAATCCTAAAACGGGTATAGCATTTGAAGTTCAAGTATTGACTTAATACGTAAAAATTACGGCAATGTTCCAATTATCTTAGATAGAAATTCATAAAAGTTTTTCTTTTTAAATCTAAGATTTGAAAATTTAATACAAGGCGCCTATGATATTTCTGCAATAGCAGTTGAAAAATAAAAGAAATATATATGAACAATTTTTTTTTTAAAGAATTCAAAGTCTGAATTTTGACAAAATACATAAAAATCACGAAAATTCGCAAATTATTTTAAACTAGAAATTCATAAAGTATTTTCCTTTTATATCTAAGATTAGTAAGATTTGAAAATTTAATACAAGGCTCCTAACATATTTTTACAATAGTAGTTGAATAATAAAAGAAATATATAGCCACACATTTTTTTTTTTATAACCGTTTATAGTTCAAATGTTGACTAAATACATAAAAATTACGGCAATGTTCAAATTATCATAGATAGAAATTCATAAAAGTTTTTCTTTTTAATTCTAAGATTTGAGAATTTAATACAAGGCTCATAATATATTTTTACAATAGCAGTTGAAAAATAAAAGAAATATATAGGCACAAATTTTTTTTTACATGCATTCAAATTTTAATTTTGACAACATACGTAAAAATCACGAAAATTCGTAAATGATCGAAAATTCGATGATCCTTGATTTATAATATTATAAAAGTTGTATTTAAAATGAAATAAAATATTATTGTTATTTCATTATTTGTTTATATTATGTCTTAACAATTAACACAAAGCGTTGATTCTATAGGTACATCTCTTCTATAAAATCTTCTACATTCTCCTCCTTGCCTTAAATTAACAAATACATTTTTTAACAATTATCAAAATGAAGTAGATACCAACAATTTTGATAATTTATTACAATCGATCCCTAAAAATTGCTATAAAATAAATTGTCAATTAATTTATAACTAAAAAAACAATAAATAAAGATAAGTAATATAATAATGTTGTCTCAGTAACAATTGCAAATTATAAAGTTAATTAATTTATGATAATTTTTAGTGCAAAAAAATAATCATATTTTTAAGGGAATTATTATTTATTACTATTGTAGAGACCTTTTATAAGTAAATTGCCGGTGAGGCCCTTGGTACCCAGTCCGGGAGTTTACCAATTGCGCTTAAAATTACCTTTTCATATACCAATTGCGCTCTAAACATTTAAGGGTCGATATACCAATTGCGCTCTAAAAATTTTAGGGTCGATAGACCAATTGCGCTCTAAAAATGTTAGGGTCGATAGACCAATTGCGCTCTATACATTTTTTACATGTATTATACAGTATTACAAGGTTTATGCAGTTTAGTCAATGAAATCTAAAATAAAATAATATTAATAATAATCAGAGAATAGGTGGTTAAATCATAAAGTAATAAGATTTTGAGTTTATATGATGTTTACATGATATTTGTATTTTGCATGCTTTAATAATAATAATATTTTTTTTTAATTATAATTTGAACATGGCATTACAATTTAGAATAATATAATTTGGTTAGTTTACAGAATAATATATTTGTTCAATAATACATTTTTTCACTACGAGGAAAGGAGAATATAATCATCATAAGTATAAAAGAACAATTGCCTACTACATTAAGATATTAAAATAATTCATTTAGTCACCACGAGGTATAATAATAATATGCTAATTTAAAAAAATATACAATACAATTTTCGTACATCACTCAAATGCATACTTCCGTGATCAAAATATGTGCGTGATAATAATAATGTTTCATAAAATTCCCGATACTGGTATAAAATATATTAAAACCAGTCACTTTAGCTAGTAATCAATTGATCAATAAATATCAGGCAAATTTTAATACAAGCGCAATTGGTATATTGACCGTAAAATATAAGAAGCGCAATTGGTACACTGACCCAAAAATATATGCAGCGCAATTGGTACACTGACCCAAAAATATATGCAGCGCAATTGGTATATTGACCCTTAAATACAAATTTTGTTTTAGGCGCAATTGGTCCATAGCCCCCAGTCCGACCCTGAATGATACCTACCTATCATTGCATTCAAATCTAACCTACCATAGTCAGAGGTCCACCGTCCACCCCACCGCCTAATGTACAACAGAGCGACATCCACTTACTCACTTTTTTTTTATCATTTTGGTTTCTGTCTGTAAACATATTCAAAATATATTTCTGGTTAGGCACGCTCAATTGGTTTATATAATATACTATTGATAAATATAAAGTTTGAACTATATTAGGTAGGTACTATACCCTAAGTACCTATAGGACAATAAAAAGGGCTTGATTAATTTTGAATATTTTATATGAATTCACTATATGATATTTATATACAATAAAAAATTACTAACTATTATTTTCAAGTGTTTGATTGTAGTACCTACACTATAAATTTATCTGAAGAATATGTATTCGATGCACACTGCGTTTGGCAAGATTAGGGGGAGGCAAATATAAACCTTATATACCTATTATAATGTATATTTTAACAAAATAGGTAGGTATATTTTTTTGTATTGGAAACGCTCTCAATAGTAACTAGATAGTAAGATGTAACTGTGGAAGACCCTATAATTTAGGAGAAGGTTCTACACATGAAGCTCATTTTGAAGGAAGGAGGCTGTATAGAGGAATACTGGGTAAAACCGATGTTCAATATTGTTTTGTGAATGAAAATTATCGGTTTTAGATTTATTTCATTCCTTATCATGATTCATGAAATAGGTAAGTTAAATAAGTATCTGCAGCGTTTTGGTTTAAATTTTTATTTGACGACAAAAATGTTTATTTTAATTATTATTATATTATTTACATATTTTGAATGTAATGTTTAAAAATGGGAGAACTACCTATACTATAATAATTATCATGATAATATGATATACGTCTAGTATAAATTTACAGCTTATAAAGATTCTGTTGTACCTACTATCTACTAGGTAACCTATTTTTATTTAGTATTATGAAGTGTAAGTAATCTATAATTTCATAATAATTAATATATTATGATTTGGGGCAAAGCGATTGTTTATTATTTTTTTATAATGCCTAAGCATTGATAAGTATCAATTTATTGTAGGTTAAAATTAGGTGTACACATATCTAATAAATAATTATACAATTACAACCATAGGCGGACATCGGGGGGGGCTTAGGGGGGCTTAGCCCCCCTAAATATTTTAATAGCCCCCTCAAAATCGAAATTTAATTATTAATGTTATTCGTTGATTTAATTATTATGTTTTCGTTTTATTTGAAAATCTTAAAATAATATTTAACCAACAAATGACGCTAATATAATATCATTAAAAATCTTAGAATATATAGCCATCAAACAATCAAATCCACCGCCACCAACAACTGACCGAATTCATTTAATTTACGAACACGCGGTCACGCGGATATCCCATAGACGACGCGTTATCACGTCTTATCGGTATGCTAGGCGGCGGTTAGGTTACTCATGATAGAAACGGTCTCTCACGTGCCGCGCTGACATTCTGATAATAATAATTATTATTATTAATTAGTGTATAATCACAGATATATAAAAATTTTTATATATCTGTGTGTATAAAAATTGTTTAGGTTTCAACGTTTTTGTGGTTATGACAATTGAGTATTGACGCCATTGACGGTTAATATTGTTGAATACGAGTATACAACTATAATAATACTATAATAGTTTAATTGGTAGTTCGGTTGACTCGGTTGAGTGTTGTGACGTAGACGTTAAGTGTTTTGATTTTTGAACATGGCAAATTTGTTTAGTATTTTTAATGTGAAAAAAGATCTTAAAAAGAAAGAAAAAATAAAAAATGTTAACAACATTGAAACAAACCTCGTTTACAATGACGACTTGGATGATTTACAATTAGAAGAAGTTAATAACGAAACTGGTGATCTAAGAAACACGTTAAATGGACCAGTTGACCATGACGAATTAGATGACTTAGAGTTAGAAAAAGTTAATAACGGAACTAGTGATTTAGGAAACTTGTTAAGTGGACCAGTGCGTCCAATTTTGAAGGTAAGTGCTGCTATTTGTTTCCTACCTATGAAACTATGAAACATGAAACAATAAAATTTGAATTTGAATTTAAAAATAATATATGCTTTTGTCAACATGCTTGATATTTTGTGTTATATATATTATTATTTATTTATATTATGTTTGATATTTTATTATTAATAATTTTATTGTTATGATAATAACATGATATTTCATTATTTTAGTCATATCCTATGACTAGATTTGGAACACAAAATCGAAGCTTTAATGCTTCATATTATATTCAGCATGAATGGTTAGAATATAGTATTTCTAAAGATGCAGTTTATTGCTTTGCTTGCCGTAACTATAGCAGTGGTGCTAATGATAATTGCATAGATAGTTTTACTAAGGCTGGTTTTAAAAACTGGAAGAAGGCAAGTTGTTTTTAAAATGTTATGTGCCTAACTATTATAGTATTATTTTAATATATATTTATATAAAATATTGTAAATTGTTTGCTTCATTGCTTCTACTATAGCTAAGTGGTTCAAGGGGTGCTATGAGAAATAAATTAAGTAAGCTTTTTGCTCATTCTGAAACCAAACATCACCTCACTTGCATGGCTAAATGGACTTCACATAAAAAAACTGAAATTACTGGAAGTGTTCTGACTCAAATATCTTCACAGCACAGTATGCTTGTAGCAATGAATAGGAATTATATGAAAATGTTGATTGATATATCATTATTGCTAAGTCGCCAAGGAATTAGTTTTCGGGGTCACGATGAAACAGCTAATTCTTTAAACCAAGGTGCCTACTGCCTAATACAATATGCTTAAACTGTATAAAATTAAAAACTTAATAAATTTTAGGAAATTTTAAAGAAATATGTGATGTGATGGCAAAACATAATCCTGACTTTGCTGCAAAATATTGTGAAAAAACTAATTATTCAAGCCATAGAATTCAGAATGAAATTATTGCGATTTGTTCAAAACATGTTAAAGATACAATTGTTCAAGAAATTAAGAATGCTGGTTCATTTAGTATAATGTGCGACGAAGCAAGGTACATTTTAATTTATAATTAAGCTATTTATTTATTTTTTGTATTATTAACAATTTTTTCTTACATTATTATATATTTTTTCTTTCTGTTTATAATTTTTCAGATGTTTTAAACAAGAACAGATGTCATTATGTGTTAGATACTGTAAAGGGTTTAATGTTATTGAAAGGTTTTTGGGATTTATTGACTGCTCTAATAAACAAAATGCTGAAACATTAACACAACACATTATTGAATATTTAAAAATCTGTGGTATAAATCCACAAACACCAATTGTAGCTCAATCATTTGATGGTGCAAGTGTTATGTCAGGGAGATTCAATGGGGTACAAGCAAAAGTGAAAGAAAATTATCCGTATGCTATTTATACTCACTGCATGGCCCACAGAGTAAACCTAGTGGTTTTGGATATGTGTAAACTTGTTAAGGTATAATTTATGATTTAAATTTAACGGTTCTCTTCTAAATATTTATTTATTTATCTATAGGAAACAAGAAGTGTTTTTAATACTTTAGAAGCACTGTATGTGCATTTTTCAAAACCGAGCATAAATAAAAAGTACAATGATATACAAACAAGTTTGGGAATACAAAAATTAGCAATCTCTAAGTTGAGTGATACACGTTGGAATTGTCGGTACCGAAACTGCGAAGCTATAAAAAAAAATTTTAAAGCAATAGTGCTAGCATTAGAAGAAGAAATTGAAGATGAAAGTGATAGAGATGTGAATGAGGCCATAGGTATTTTTTGAATTTTAAATTGCTAATTATTTCTATGTACCTGATTTTGTTAAAATTGATTTTTCTTAGGAATACTTTCAAGTATTAGAAAAGAAACGTTTGCTGTTCAATTGTTCATATTGCAAAAAGTGTTGTCTATAATTAAAATTTTAACAATTAAACTACAAGAGAAGACAGCAACTCTTGGAAAAGCAAGCAATCTTATCAAAGGTATCATTGCTTCTTTTGAAAATTTAAGAACATCTGTAGGGTTTTCTGAACTTTGGAGTGAGATATCAATGTTTTTGAATGAACATAACATATTGATTGAAATTCCATCTCTAGGTAAATATCAAATATTTTATATAGGTACAGGTATTAAAATAAATTAATGTTTCAATATTATGCTTACTGTCATATAGGATCAAAAAGAAAAAGAATGGGGCCAAAAACTTTAAAAAATTATATTGTCAATACATCTACTAGTGACCAATATATATCTAATGAAAAAACAAAACAGTCTACTGCAGAAGATTATTTCAGGACTAATTTTTTTTATTCTGTCTTGGATGTAGTTATTACAAATTTTAAAAAACGATTTTCACCAGAAAGTCTAATGATGGCTTCATCTATTGATAATTTTTTCGAGTTGAACTTTAATGATAGTCTTCATTTCATTAGCCATTATCATGTAAATATCTAAAATGATATTAAAATATTGCTTCATAAATAACAGTATTGATAATTTCATATATAATTATTAGTATATTATTTTATATTTATGTTTAGTCTTTAGTGGATGTGTCCAAAGAATGTCTTAATTCAGAAATGACAGTGGCCAAAAATGTTGTACTTCAAAATATTGGTTATGATGTGAATTTTAATATTGATGATGTTTTAAGAGTTTTGTCAGAAAACAAAACCATATTCCCTAATTTGCAAAAACTATTTATAATAGCATTAACAATACCAATTAGTTCAGCTACTTGCGAAAGAAGTTTCAGTGCAATGAGGAAAATAAAAACATGGTTAAGAACATCGATGCTTCAGGATAGATTCAGCGATCTTTCTATACTATATATTGAAAAAGACATGTCTAAAAATATAAATAGCAATGATATTTTGAATATTTTTGCCAATAAAAATAGATATTTGTTATTAAAATAAAATATTAATTATTTTTAAATTTACCTTATTTAGTGTTTTTTTTTTTTTTTAATACAAATTAAAAATATCAATATTTGTATTAGTTATATGTTTATAGCATGTGGGGGTGCGGGGGCGAAGCCCCTGCGGTCCACTTTACATTGGATTATTATAGCCCCCCTAAAAATTGAACCAAATGTCCGCCTATGATTACAACTTTTAAATATTACCTGTATATTTTAGGCATCTTGCAGGTACCTACTCAAGGTAATACTCTTAATAATAATATGAGTAATTAAAGATGTTATTTAACAATAATTTAAATTAATCTAGAGCTGTTGAGGAATATAAAGTACCATAAACTACATTATATTATTTTGTCAGGAGAGTGAAGAAAAAATAAATACATTTATGTGATCTTACCACTAAAAAAAGCAATTATTACTTAAATAAAAACAATTAATTACCCAATTTTAAATGAAAATTAATTTACACAGCTTCAAAAAGCAATATTATTAATATTACTTGTTTAAATATTTATGTACACTAGTTGGTACACCCTGAATAGTATATTAAGTATAACTTATAAAATACGATCTTCACAAATGTCATATGCTTTTAACTTATATTAAAAATAAAAATCATTTAATAAATTTTATGTTTACATTCACATTTAAATGGATTGATTTTTTTATAATACCTAATAGTAACCTTGAATCTCAGTAAGTAGGTTTTTAATGTATATCTAATACTAATACCTATCTATAGTGCCTCTATGGGAGAGACTCCCCTCCCACACACATACATATATATTATATATATTTCAGAATTTTTCATAGTAACTTTGGGAATGATATGTCTGAAAATTCCAAAAATTGTAAACCTTTAGTTTAGTTTAGTTTTGTGATTAATTTAAATTAAAAGTAGATAGGTATAAAAAGAATTGACCATGTGCATAATATAAGTGTTGAATTATTCATATAATATATTAAAATTAATAACAATTTCAAACTTAAAACTCATTTATTAAATTTAACAATATAAATGTAATCATAACTTTATTAATTATGGTAAAAAATCCAAACGTGGAAAAAGTGACGAGTTGCGGGGCCACAGTTTCATGCTTAGAAGCAACTCATCAGCAAACAATTGACAATGCAATATACATTTAAAGGAAAAGGCAGGAGGCTAAATTTTCATGATACTCCATTTTACTATTTAACTAAACGTTGGTTATTGTAATGATACATTTTATAACTTTCAATGATATTATTTCTTCTTTATTATTTATTTACAAAAAATACATTAATATAAATATCAATATATTAAGATATTTATTTTTTCTTTCAGTTTTTCCCTACATAATTCAGTTTAATCATATATAGTGGATATTCATTAAAAAATTTGACTGTAACATAATATTCATATGATCAGATCTGGAATTGAAGGTAATTAGGTACTTAATCAATTATGTTAGGTAAATACCTAACACTATATGAATATTAAATTTATTTCTTTGTTTATAAATAATACCTACTTATTATAATAACAATAAATTATGTAATGTATGCAAAAATAAAATTTATTTTAAACAATTAAATATAAATCACAATTTTCTCAATTGGAGATCTGCATAAGGGGCAGACATTTTGTTCTAAATGTTGCACACAATCCCCACATAAACATATATGCTCACAAGGAAATATTTTGGCATTAGCATATTCTTCATTGAGACATGCCACATATACTTGTCTTCCTAAAATCAATAACAATGATTGGAAAAAATAATTATTTTGTTAAATACTCATGGGAAAATATATATTAAATAATAAACTATACATACTTATAGCCATGTTTAATTCAATTTCGATACTCGGGGAATTAATTTGTCGTGGTAGACGCGGAAAAAGTGGAAATTGTGGAGGTGGTGTTACAACAGTAGGTGGTGATACCATAACTATTCTAGGAGACCAAGTACGTGACAATGATGAATTTCCCAATAAGTCAATTTCTTCTTGAAGATCATTGTTTTCTTCATCATTATGAAATTGAGACACATTTATAATCGGTAACGATATAGGACTATGCATTATTTGTACGTCTTCTTCTGCGTAGAAACTTATTTGAGGCATATTATGAACTGGTGTCGATGTAGCATTAGGAGTACCAACTTCTACATCAGATCCAAATGATGAATTAACTAACGGGGAAGTGTTAAGACTTTGTACGTCTTCTTCTGCGTAGAAACTTATTTGAGGCATATGAACTGGTGTCGATGTAGCATTAGGAGTACCAACTTCTACATCAGACCCAATTAACAAGGATGATGTAGACAGTGAAGTATTTGGGTGATAAATAGCACGAGTGGTAATGTTATGTTCTTCAGTTTCATCTATAAATAATTTATATATATATGTATAAATACAAACAATATTAAATTTATTAAAATATAAATAATTAACCTTACCAAAGCCATTGCTGGTTGGTCGATCCATGCCAAAATTCGGGGTAGTATGCTTTGTATATAGTAGAAATTCGAATACACTGAACCTTTCATGGCGCAGTTTTTTGGTAGCAACACGAATTTTTTTATCTTGTACCTTCCATTTTTTTGGTTGTTCATGTCTGATTTCTATACCATCTTGAACTAATAAAAAGTCATTTGTAATTCCTTTCATGAAGGTAATAAGTTTCTCTGTAAATATATATAAAAATAATTATTAATTCTTGTTTTTTAATTTAATAATATTATATGCAGATTTTTAGGTTCCAATTTATATCAAGACTACTTGGGTCTAGAATTTATTTGTAATTATAAATGCAAATTATTAAAATGGAAATACTATATGTTATGCTTATGTTAATCATAGGTAATTGTTAAGTATTCTATTTGTTTTGAAATAAATTTAAATTTGTCAGGTCTCATCTATTGTCCATTATAAACAAGTATGTACAATAAAGACATAGACTTAATTATGGTTATAAATTATAATTATAAAACTTAAAAATAAAATAAAGAAATATAATACACATTGATAATTATGCATAATATATAATATCAAAAATTATAATAATATAATAAAGTACCAAGAAAAATCCATGGAGATGGGTGAGGATGTTGAATGTGCTTCATTAAATGCATATGACTGACTTCGAGATGATTATTTGTTCTGCGAACTCGATTATTAACAGACATTATGCTGCTTAAATTACCTATATATTAAAAAAATATATGATTTTTTTTTTTAAGGTGTAAGAACACTATTTGTTATAAAAGTCCAACAAAAATTAATGAGAACGGTTTTTTGGGGAAAATCATGTATAATATTGATCTGAATGTAAGTAATCATAAAAATGTAAGGTTAGCATAACTTTTAAATTTAATCACACGTATGAAATTAAAATGACAAATACTTTGTTCTATAGTTATTAGGAATATATATAGTATTTTAGTATAGTTGTATGTAACATCTAACCATAAACAGACTTCACAAATGGTTTGTGGTACTGTTATACTTTAAATAAAATAAAATAAATTTCATAGAAAAGATATATTCTTACCAATAATCCAAGTATTATAGTAGTATTTTAATAAAGATTTCATATTATGCCTATTTGTAATACTTAGAACTCTATGCAGCTCATCAATATAACATTGTAATACATTCTCAAATCCTTCAAATGTTTTATCTTTAGGCAATAGAGGAATTGCCATAAGCATATGAACAATGTCATAAACAGTTTGATTCCTACGGCATAAATCAGTTAAACCTAAATTTAACAAATAACAATAATTTAGAACTAACTTTAATCAGATAGGTACTTAAATACTGATGATTTTAATAAAAGCTGACCTTTTTTTTGAATATGACGTCAAACACATTGTGAATGGTGAAACCAGCAACCATAAATGTTTATGTCTGTGAACACTGACTTTATCACTGCAATAGATGAATGTTCAAAGTCTACAGATATACATTTTGGGTTCCAGTTTCCAATAGTTTTTAGGTAATTGAACAAATGTATGTAACTGGTTTCTGTTTTGTTACTCATTAGAGCATATACTAATGGAAAACCCTGTAAATTATGTTAGAATTTAATAATACAACCACACATTTAAACATAATGCCTATAAATTAGGTATCTCAATTGTAATACCTATATATCTCCTATAATCAACACTTTAAGACTGATTTAAAAAATTGTATTTTAACTAAACTTATTATTAAAAATATTCTAGTATATATTAAATTTGGAAATTTATCCTCGATACACATCCTCTTCATTATACAAGTAGCAAATTATTATTTGGATAAATATACACATATAAACAGGAAAACAATAAAATTCAATAATTCCATAAATTGTACATTTGTATAGTTGTGCATTGGAAATTATAATAAAATTAAATATATGAAACTTACGTTGTCCATATACATTCCCATGATAACAAAAAGTTGACAACATTCACCTTGAAATTTTGGAGATGCTTTAAAAGTTCCATCGATGATAAATTCGGTTCCACTTCTCAAGAGCCTAGATTTAATATGAAAATGTATAAATAATAGTTTGAAAATTGAAATATATCATAACATAAAATACCTATTTAGCCAATAAATTGGAATAGATTCTATGTATATAATAATAGTAAATTCCAAAATATTTTGTAATTAATTATTTATTTTTAATTAAATTTATATTTATTAAGTACCAATAGTTATAATATACATAACTTATTAGTGTGATTTTATGATTCAATGAAGGATATTATGTGAAGTCCCCATCCCCAAATATTTAAATATAAAATTACACTATAAAATAACACCTCTCTTTCAAAAATGCTGACCTATGTACCTGCATTTATTTATATCATAGACTATACTAGTGGTCGTAGTATGAATGTAGTGCCAGCGGCAAGACTGCACTGTTCGGCCTTATATTCTCCGTATATTAGTACCTATAAGGTCTATGATTTATATGCTTAGTCTTAGTGTGTATGATAGACAAGAACCATCTATATTACCTACCTACCTACTCTAAAAATAAATAGATACTAAAGAAAACCAACCTCTTTAATTTTGGAACAATAAACACAAGTGAAATGCCATCTTCCAAATTTCCAGATTGTCCAAAAAAAATATTCTGTCCCTCAATTTGTACCTTTTCTGCAAAGTCATTCAACATTTGATTTTTGAACGATAACATAGAATTAGGTTCAGGAGGCAAATTTTCTTTTTTTGCTTTTGACATTTGTCTCTTAAACATTTTATATGGCACATGTACACTCCTAAACTCTGGTCTAGCACACACTTCATTGAAAATAACCCTATGATTTGTTTGTTCTCTTGTCGCTCTATCTATTAAAGTTTTTCTAAAAGTAGCCAATAGTGTTTTATTTTTATTACAATGTTTATGTGACTTGTACAACCACAACGTTTCCATATCAGGGAGCATGATTTTCCCTCTTGCCGGGCAGCTAAAAAAGAATAGATATAGATTAGTAAAATTAACATTAAAAATATTTTTCATTTCTATTCAAAAATTGTGACGAACATTATCAACCATTTTCTTGCATATTAGGTAGGTATTGGTATATTATAAATTGTTCAAGGTGTTAGCTTGTAAATGAATAAATATATAGGTACTATAGGTATATTAATGATCAATAGGACCCGGAAGTTTATACACTAAAAACTACAGAAATATGTATGCAGTTATATTATGCGCTTAGATAATATGCTTGAATATATTATATTAACCAATTGGAGAAAAACATTGTTTTTAATGTCAAATGGAAATTTGAAAAATACGATATAAGAATATCTTGTAAGTTTTCTCAATATAATTAATGTCTTAATTTTTTTATTCAAGAATTTTCATACTGGTTCTTCATAAAATATTTTAAAATATGCTCTAATAAATTGTAAAATTAAGAAACTTGCTCTAAAATTTAAAAACCACTAAATATGCACTAGATGCCTAGGTATAAACTTTTGATATGTTTTTTGTTGTGTCTTGAAATGCATTCCTAGCGCACTTGGCAATAAATCTAATGGTTAAAAAAAACTTTCTGGCCCTAATGATCAATCATAAGGCCATATTAATAATGTATTATAATATATTATATATTATTCAATTATTCCAACTACAAGATATTGAAGCACTCCTTACCAACCTATAGAGTATAGGTACAATTGTAGTATTATACCAAAAATATATAGGCCTTAATAATATCCATTCAGGCTAATGACCTCAGTTGTCGAAGCCTTAACCCAAAAAAAAAAAAAAATAATAATATCCATTATATATTAGGTAGGTATTACCTACCTAATAAAAATACCTATATAATGTTTTAAATTGTTGATCACTTACTTTTGATCAGATATTCGCCATTTACTGCATTTCAATATATAATAACTGGGATTTTTTTGTTTTATCCAATAAACATTGTCGTCAACGTCTTTGTACACAGCACAATTTGCACGAATGCCAGGAACTTCAAAAATTTGTACCATTTGCATTTTAACTTTATTATAATCGTAGTTAAATAAATAAAATAATATACCTATACATTTGAGCTATTAATGTTATAATTAATAACTTTTATATAATAATACCGACAGTCCGACAACACCAACAACAATGAACATTAAAGATGTTATCAAGAGTGCACAACAGTAGAAAATTGGAATTACACTATTTCTCGCGTACTAAACAATCAAGTATTCTGTATTATAAACAGTATAAACTATTATTACTTAAATAAATACCTACAAAGAAAAAAAGAATTTATATTTGTCAATTTTCATGTGTTCTAAATCGGTTCTCACTACCACACATTACACAATGCGCGCACAAGCAGCAGTACAACAACCATTGTCGAAACTGGTCATTTATCGCCGTGGCGAGGCGCACGGTTTATAAATATCTAATATTTTGATACGAAAATATTAAATAATAATGTTGTCAATGAATTTTGATAATAATCTGATTCTGATACTAAAATTAATTACTTTATTCACATTTTCACAATTACATCAATAAATATACTTAGTAAAATCGGCGCCTAAATTCTTATTAATATTGACTTATTATCTAGTTTCAAAATTGAGTATTAACTAATTAGAAAATTAGGGCGATAATTAGTATGACTTGAGACAATGTCGAGAGAGAAAAAAAACGTTATCCACCATTGCACAACCACAAATCGTTTTGGAGCGATTTCGCTAATGGTTTATGGACGGGGACGACCGCGCATAAAATACTAATAGTTTCCTCTACCCCTTTTTTTAGTTAAGTATTCTCGGTCGGGTATTAGCTAAGGGGGACCATTTCTTAACCAAACTTTTCGATTAAGCCCCTCTAAAATGTACTCCTGGAGTCGGGGGTCATCAAACCCCCCCTCTAGGTGAAATTTAAAAATGTTCAGTTTTTGTAAGACATTTCTGAAGGTCAAGATAAGGGTAGATTGGTGCCTGGTGGTCGGTGATCAAATTCGGCATCTTGTTTCATGACAGTAGGATCGGTTATTCCCCGTCTTTAATGGCTTCAAAAGTTCAAATTTTTTATTTTTCGGGTTTTTTGGCACGGATACTTATATTTTGGAGCCATTTTGGTAGTCGGATTTTATAGAGTACTTTTCCTCAGATCGATTGGTACTGATATCAAGGTTATCCAACTTTTGGTTCGGGAGTTATGATTTTTTATGTGTTCGTTGTACTTAGAAAATAACGTAGTTTCGTGTTTTTTGGAATTTGAGTTTTCGTTCGATCTCTACGAAACTTGAGATCCTGGTACTTTGGTGTTTGACCATTCAAAAAGGTCCATGGTCGAAGTACGTACGACCATTATTTCACCCGGAATCGGGTAGAAAAAAGTTGAAAAATGCATTAAGTGATTTTTCGAATACCCATACGTTTTTTACAGTTTACGTCCATTTAACGTCTTGGATAATTATTATTTTGAACTTTTTTTTGAAATTTACCTAGTAAATTAACGTTTTACCCTTAGATCTGTGCTATAAGTGGGATTAATTCTGTAATCCCAAGTCGTTTTTAAAGTGTGAACATTTTAAATACAGACGTATTGTTTATTTTTTTTTTACTATTATGTTTTTGTTTGTTATTAGGTTTTGGTCGACCAGACCAATGCTCAGCATCATTTTGAGGTCTGGTTTTTTCACCTATGGATAGGTACTTTAGTCAGTAGTCACCTTTTCATATAGACGCCAGAACAACAGTTATTAAATATAAATAAATGCAGGGCTAGATCTCCTATCAGCCTTAACTCTTAAGCCTTTAGAGCTGTCTATTTCTAGCGGTAATTATATACCTATACTACATATTCTAACTCTTTTGTTTTGTATTATAGATACCCATCGTTTTTTTCTGTAAAATACTGTTATTAAGGTAATTTGTCCTTGATAATAAAATGTAATAACATATAGTTTTCACACAGAAACCACACAGGTCATTGCAACTGTTAGTACTTCCACTATTATTAATTGCGAGATTTTCACAAATTTTGTTGAAGTGTTTAACATTATGTTATGTAATTTTACACAATTTAATAAATTAATACATTAAAAAAAAAACAAAATTAATATGATAACTAACTGCAATAATCACTATATATTGTATATTCGGCTAAAATACCTTCGGCGGCTTCAGCTGTAATATTTGTCAGCTAATCTATTTTCGGTTAAACTATGGACTATGGTTCTGCTAATATATACCTATTTATCCAACAAATTATTTTTCGGCTAGAATACGGATCGGCTGATATATTATCGGCTAGAATACGCACTTCCTTGTGTAAGAACACTAGGAACCTATATCTAAATAATAAAATAAAATACATCTTCCATAAAATATAACAAAACTTTAGATTATTTGCTTGGTAGTTGGTTATGTATAATAAATATATAATTAAATACCTAACAAATATACAGCAATAATAATTATCAACTATTATTGAAGGACGCGGACGTCAATATAAGGGGGTAAAATATAAATATACATATATATATATATATGTATATATGTGTGTATTTATTTATTTATATTGAGAAAAGTTCTTTTATGACTAACTGGACTGTAAAATTTGTATAATCTTTCCCACTATCGTCTAGCATTGGTAACTTGCTACCCAACTCAGATATAGATAAGGTGCATTTTGCTTCCAATGATTTTCATCATTGCGTTAATGTACGTAATAGCCAATAGGTTTTCAGTAATTACACACCTTGTAGCCGTTGTAGTTGCCTAAAACGGATTTTATAATATATTACTAATTTTACATGATTACAATAATTATTAATGATGATAGTTGTCATTGTGGTATCATTGCTTTTGCTGGCCTAAATGATCAAAATTAAAATTCTAGTACTTGCCCTTACCTACCTAGCCCCTTGCTTATTGCTACTTGAATGTTATTTTTTAAAACGATACAATTGACCTTCCCTATTGACAACGTTTGTCAACAGAGAAAATAAACTATGATAAGCAAATTTCGAGTAGCATATTGTATTATAAAAATTATAATAATATTATTAATAAAATAATATATCTAATGCATTTGATAAAATCAATATGAATCATTGTACCTAAAAGGCTAATAGTAAAGAAGTAGATAATAATATAATTAGCCTAAGTTGTACACAATTTTATAGTTACCACTGTTAGCAGTATATTTGTATATATGTATACTGCAAAAAGAGTAATATTAATATAAACAGAAGAACCTAGAAATATAAATTTGATTAATTGGGTAATGTTAAAAAATTGTAAATTTGTTTCCAATCAATTTGTATCATTGTGTTCAATATAACGCATTATTATATTATAATTAAACGCCTGGAAAATGTTACTTATGGTTGATAAAAATTAGATTAATAGCAAGTCTCAATTCAATGTTCATAGTTAATTAAAATATATTTTTTTTTCAAATAAGCATAACAATATTCACAAAAATGTCATAAGTACTATGTAATTGCAAAATAAGAACTATAAAATTAGTATGAAGGGGTGCTTTGGTAAAGTAGGTATAACACGTAGTTTTTTAAGAATTTTGACACAGTGGAGCACTAACTGAGCATACACGAATGAAACATTTTAAATCAGAAATGTGCACAGTGCCTCCTAGGGTTCGAAACTTGAATACATTTTTAAGGGATGGAGCACTATAACGAAGTGCTAAAATGCACTAACTTACACTAACGAGTCACAACAAATAGTCTAGGTACCCAAAATATAAAATGGATTTAATGCCACCAATAAATTTACTTATGGTCTAATTGTAACTTCATCGGTCTTATTATCACCTGTAGTCTTATTGACACGTATAGATGAATTACACAATAATATTAATTAAAAATACTAAATAGGTTAGTGGGTGCAAAACAATCTTTATAAGTTACCGAGACGTATATGATAATTAGAGTATACTTCTACCATTGTTTATAGTGTTTATACCTTAAATTCAAAACATGTAAATAAAATAACAATTAACTTCAACATTTTTATCATTGAATACTACCTACATTACCTACAAACAAAAATGTTGATGTTGATGTTGCAGAATGAAATAAATCTAAAACTGATAATTTTCATCCATAGAATGCATGACAAACAGTACAGCCCCCCTTCTAAAGGAGCTTCGTATGTAGGCCCTTTTCCCTTATTTAAAGGGCCTTAAACAGTTACACCTTACTATCTAGTTACTATAAGAGCGTTTCCAATACATGCAAAACAATATATTTTGTTAAAATAAGTTTTATTGCCTTCCCCCTAATCTTGCCAAACTTAAACTTATACCCAGTGTGCACCAATACCTACGTAATTTTCTTCAAATAAATTAATCTTATTTTATAGTGTACAACAGTCAAACACTTGAAAATAATAATTATAATATAATAAAGTAATAAAATATTTAATACCTATTCACCAAGCCGTTCTTATTGTCCAATAAATATATTTAGGTAGGATAGTTATTTTATTACATTTTATGAAAGGATCAAATTATTCACAAAACGGTCCGCCGCGCCGCGCGCCGAGGGGAACAAAATATCCCCGCGGAACAAAATGTCCCACTAGGACATTTTGTTCCGTTTTAGGATTTTTTGTTCCGTTATTAATTTTTTTGAACCTATCAAGTTATCCACAAAATGGAACAAAATGTCCACCGAGGGGAACAAAATATCCCTGCGGAACAAAATGTCCCACTAGGACATTTTGTTCCGTTTTAGGATTTTTTGTTCCGTTATTAATTTTTTTGAACCTATCAAGTTATCCACAAAATGGAACAAAATGTCCACCGAGGGGAACAAAATATCCCTGAGGAACAAAATGTCTCAGTAGGACATTTTGTTCCGTTTTAGGATTTTTTGTTCCGCAATTGATTATTTTGAAAAAGGAACAAAATGTCCCCAAAAAGGAACAAAATGTCCGCGGAACAAAATATCACCTTACCCATAAAAATATGTTATAAAAAAACTACTGATATCCCAACAAAAACACTTCGTCGACTCCGTGTAAAAAATTGCTAAGTAAAAAAAAATAGTCATCTATAAGACTTAAACATTATAAAGCTGTGATATCAAGAATAAATGCTAAGTAAATTAAATTTTAAATTAATTGATTCTATATTTCTATCTCAATCATTTATTTACTTGGCTAGAATTTATATATTTCGACAAATAAACATGTCTATTCATAACTGGACTATTAAAAAAATTTCCATGACAAATGATACTAAATTTGTTTTATAAAAAAGTCTTAGTTATTAATTTATAAAGAAAATAAATTCTAGCCAAGTAAATAAATGATTGAGATAGAAATATAGAATCAATTAATTTAAAATTTAATTTACTTAGCATTTATTCTTGATATCACAGCTTTATAATGTTTAAGTCTTATAGATGACTAGTTTTTTTTTACTTAGCAATTTTTTACACGGAGTCGACGAAGTGTTTTTGTTGGGATTATATTATAATATAATAAAGTGATTAGTGATTTATAAATTTGTGTAGTCTTGAGTATTTATTATTTCCCTTCTATAACAACATATAACTATAGTCACTTTAAATAATCATTGGATTTTATTTAAATACAATAATTATTAGGCATATTTCAATAGAAAAATTTGAGGTACTGAAGTTTATTATTTTCATCATCTACTTAATCTTTTAGGATCATGGATTATGCACAATGAGTGACTTCACTTCTACCCACCACTATTATAGCAGCTGTCTACAATAAATAATCACAAGTTTAATGTGTTTAATATTATCAACAATAAATAATACATAGCAATAGCTGTTAATTAATTATGAGTATCTCAAAATTATGATTGCTAATTTCAAAATTGGGGTGCTAATCCCCTCCTCCAGTTTAGCATTTATGTATATTGTATATAATATATATTATTGATAAAAGAAAACAGAATATTAATACAATGGAAAAATTATAATACCTATTTGATTAATGTTAAATTTGTATAATTAATAGTATTTCAGGGAAATAATATTTTTAAAATAATAAAATTGTATGATTATATTATCATTTTCTAAATAACAATATATAATGACTTCGTTTTTAATATTCATTTAATTTCAAACCGGTGGCCAAACAACAATATATAAACATTAATATCATATTATTTAATCAAAATATAATGAAATCCAAATGATTATATTATAATGTCATTAAAGCATAAGATAAGTATGTATGATTCATAGTGTATGAAGTATTGATTATTCCAAATTAATATCTATATGTATTATATCACCATAACACAGACGTGATTGAGTGATAAATATGAGTAATATGAGAATATGACATATTAATATCGGTAATAAATATAAAAGTATCTATTTCCTAAATATATAGTGTATTATTGTTTTCTAAATGTTGCCTGTTCTCCGTTGAGTTAGCATCTCAGAGAATTACTAAAATAAATATTTTTCTTCGTTAAAAAAATAAATATGTTAGATGTATGAATTTCTAAGTTCACATAAATATTTTTTTAAAGTTAAGAGAACAACTATTACTGTATCAAAGAATCACAGTTTTGAGAAAAACTAAACAAAACAATCAATCAAATTTAGAGTCTCAAAACTTTTAGATAATTATCAGTATTATTAATTTAAAAATTCAAATTTCAATTAATTTTCATGAAAGGATATTTTGGAAATACCATGGAGTGTCTTTTGCTGAGTGAGACAGAAAATCGAAGAACGTCTGATAACCAATATATATTATCTATGATTATGACATTTAGAAACTGATTTTAGTATAACTAGTATTAGTATACGTCATACTTTTTGTTTTTATTCGATTTGTTAGCTTATTCTGTCATGATTAAATAACCTAATTTAATATCGAGCATCGTGAACATAACAGAAGTGAAAATCAAACAGCTGATTAATGTTTGCCGGCATGAAGTTGGCAGCGGAGGTTCTACATCATGATGTTGGTACGTGTTTTAATGTGGATTTGAATGATGATACGGTTACAACATCAGTCGATTCTGTGACTAGATTACGTCGAGATCAATTGAAATATTTTTTAGTGAACAGCCAACAGTGTGATTTTGTTGGTGTCGCTTCTATCGCTTCTACTCCTATGTCAATACTATTGATTCTTAAATCGCGTTATTCCACTTATTCATCATTCATGATCGCTATCGTGGATTTTGCGTAATTTTGAGGTCGTCTGTCGTTTAACGTTTCGAGTTTTTATATTTACAAGACATACAAACCCACTTTTAGCCGTGAACTATTGGAAGCTTACAGCTAGCCTGTACGACTATGGCTAACGATAAAAAAGGCGTATTTAGCCTGTCCAAATTGGCGTTTCACGCCTGCCGCTTCTCTGAGCAGCAAAAATATTATGATAATAAAGATGTTCCTTTAATCGATCTTCAAATATGTTGTAAATTGTTGTTAGAAATTGTTAAGGTAAATAGTGAAGACGGTCGTTTCAATCCGAATGCCAATAGGATGTCTATGTTCAGCAAGGTGAAGTCCATAATATTATGCAGCAATAGTGAATTCAATATATATATATGCGCAACGGCAGTAAGTAACGGGCATTTCGATTGTCTTCAGTTCGCCCACAACATCGGATGCGAATGGGACAAATTTACGTGTACCGAAGCTGCGAAAAGAGGGGACTTAAAATATCTCCAGTTTGCATATGAGCATGGATGCTCATGGAATACATTGACGTGCTCAGAAGCCGCATTTTCAGGTAAATTGGATTGCCTAATGTATGCAAGGGCCAATAATTGTCCTTGGGACGAGTCGACGTGCTCCGAAGCCGCATCGCGTGGAAAAATTGATTGTCTCCGGTTTGCACATGAACAAGGTTGCCCGTGGAATGAATTGACGTGCATTTACGCTGCATCTTCTGGGAGCTTAGAATGTCTACAGTATGCTTTTAGTCATGGATGTCCTTGGCCGACAAACATATTGTGCTCCTACGCCGCAGAATTTGGACATCTTGACTGTTTGATTTTCGCGCATAATAATGGTTGTTTGTGGAATGAACTAACGTGTGCCATAGCCGCAAAACGTGGGCACTTTCACGTTCTCAAGTACTTGCATCTCAACGGTTGTCCTTGGGACATATTAACGTATGAAATGGCGAAGGACGCTAATCAAATAAGATGCTTAGAATACGCCATCTCAAATGGATGTCCATCGACCAATCCAATCGTTGGTGTTGAGTAGAAATCTACTTGTGAACTAATGAAAAAAATAAAATACATTCAACGGCATGAAAAAAGAGGCTGAAACGATGGAACTCCCGTTACTGCAGTTTGGTTTGGACAGTGTACAAAAAGATATTTGATCAAGTCCTCGACTGAAATTGGAAACTTTTTTGGATAATTAAATTGTATGTTATATTTAATTAGGTAATTATAATGTTTGTCGATTAAAATATTTTCATTACCAGCTAGTTCTTATACAATATTTCGTACGCATGTACAAGATATAACATATAAAAATAAATGTAAAGTAAGAATGTATTGCTAATGTATTTATTTTTATTTTTTTAAGTCCATAATATTATGAGAAGTAGTTACTTCTATTATCCTTGATTATTACGACCAAACCCGATTTTGTTAACGATTGTAGGTAATAGGTATTATTTACATACATGGGCTATGGGCATGCTAACAGGAAACTGTCTCCGCTCCACGATTTTCTTTTACTAGGTATAGGTACTCAGTTCAACTTAAAAACTTCCGTTCAAAACCAATTTTTTATGTATAATTATTTTTTTGTTAAAAATTAATCAATTTTATAAATAGTTTTATATTTGTTGTTGGTTTATTTAGTTACATGCAGATAAAGAAAAACACTGCAACATCTAGACTAACTACTTCAACATTTGTAAAATTTGTTGATGATAACATTGGGAATTTATTTTATATTTTAATAATTAAGTTAGGTTTTAATTTACTATTTTCCATAAGTTTTAAAAATTGGGCTATGGAATTTGTATTAACCTGAATTGGTAAATTTAATATTTTTTTATTTGAATATGTAATTTACATACAATGTTAAAGAATTTTACATTACAAAAATTTACTAAAAATTAACCTATATTCAAAAATAAATACATTTTTATAAAGTTGCACAATACTAATATTATAGTACACCCATAGCCCAAAAAATATGTTGTATTCTTATGTACACAATATCAACTATGTTCAATTTTACTATTTTTTTTTATGACCCTACCCAAATCCTGCAAACATTTATTCACACTCGAGTAAAACTATTATTGATAACTAATGTGTAAATTGCTCTTGATAATTTAGTATTAAATATAAATCCATTATTTGGTCTATTCACACACAAGTTAACATTTCGATTTAAAATGAAAATTATACATCATACAAAAATTATATTCTACTCAGTGGAGTGTCCAGAACTTTTTTTGTGGATGGGCTACAAAAATTAAGTTCAGAATGGTTTTACCCCCTCCTCATACTAAAATTTCATTGAGCATCGGACTTACACTAGTCTTGTACTTATATAAAAATGTGGATGGGCACATGCCCATCGGGCCCACCCCCTAAACACTCCACTGATTCTATTCATTAATTAAAATACATGATCATAAATGGAAAATCTGATCGGCACTATAAACAAGGGACTCTGGGCCTATATCCTCCCCCCTTTAGATTGAAAATACAGGAATCAGTTTTATATATACTTATTTAAAAAAAAATGTATTTCATCAGTTTGATGTAAATAGACCTCTAACTAAGTCTTAGCTTAAAGTCCCAAATTCTAATTAAATATATATTTATGAATTATTTTTTAAATACATAAAAATTGTTAATTGGTTTTGTTTTAAAATGAAGGAATAGGTATTTAGTACAGTATTTAATATTAATAGATACACTATGTATTAAAAAATGTTTGTTTTTGTAATTTACATAAGTTATAACTCATCAATTTGACATAGAAATAAAAATTATACAACACATCTTCAAATATAAAGCTATGTCATCATTATAAAAATAATAACATATCCCAGATAGCAATTCTGTAATTATAATATTTTATAATTGTCAGCTTTTCATTAGGAAAATTTTATTATGAAAATAATATTAATACAATTTCAAATAAATATTTCATAAAATAAAATTATGAATATATTATAATTATGACATCATAAATGAAATTATAAAATGATATTCATAAAGTGTTATCATTTTACTATTAAATATGAATTGTTCGAATGATATTTTGAATATATTTATAATATAACATCATTAATTATATAATAAAATAATATTCTGAATATATTATCATTATGTCTTTAAATATGAATTTTTTAAATTACATTTTGAATATACCAATAATATAACAACATTAATGAAATTATAAAACAATATTTTGGTAATTTGATCATAAAATTATTTCAATCCTTATTCTAATAAAATATTTTGTATTTATATTATTATTATCATTTATCAATTCAATATTAAATTCAAATAATTCAATTAACATTATCAGAAATAAAATAAAAATATAATAAATCTAACTCTTAAAAAAAAGTTTTAAAATAAATGATAAGTTTAATTATTTTTTGATTATAATAGCATCAAGAGGATGTCACACAAGCATGACGTGTTGTTTCCGTTTTACATACATAGGTACTACATGGACAATTTTTTAGTTTCAATAGTATGCTGTTAGTTTTGATTTTAGAGTGAATTGACCAATAATCACCATTCACCAAACTTTTAGGTAAGAACATTATCTGTGTTCTCTCGTTGGTTTTTTACGATATTTTAATTTTTAAATGAGTTATGAATTCTGATGAATAACCAGAATAACAATTATAATAACAGATGTCAAATTATATAGTTGTGTGGTACTAATTGATATATATGCGCATAATATGTACAACAGAGAAGAACTTTTTGATAATTTAATATAATTATTTAGATGTGTCACTGTACAAAGGTGCGTGAATATTGTCGTAATGAATAGATTTTTATCAATATTCGCATACCAATTACCAGCTAGTGTTAGTGCTGCATAGCCATCCAATAACGTACATTAATACACAGAATAACTTGTTCTATGATTAATACTTTTAACTTTATAATAGTCGCATAACAATATTATTATTAATAATAATTATGGCAGTGACTCCAGTTTCCAGTCTCCAAGTGTCAGATAAAATTGATAACTATTGCAATAGTACGGAAGCGTAGGAGTGCCACCCAAATTATAGGAAATGTTTTTCAATATTTGTTATAACGGATATAATTTCTGTTATTACAAATAATTTATCTGTTATAACGGATATAATTTCTGTTATAACAAATTACTTACCTATTTGTTTTAACGGATATATTTTCTGTTATTACAAACAGTTTATTTGTTATAACGGAAATATTTTCAACTTAGTTTAAGCATAATTTTTTTTCAATATTTAATATAACGGATATAATTTCTGTAATTACAAATAATTTATTCGTTATAACGGATATATTCTCAACTTAGTTAGTTAGTCTCAACTAATTTGTGTTCATATTATATATTATGAATTTATGATTGATTAACATACATTAGTATTATAATGGACATCGATGATGTAATATCGAGGTATTTTAGTTTAAGGTACGGTTTCCAAGGCGCGACCCATTTCGTATAGAGTGATTTCCAAGACGCGACATGTCGCAGCGGCCGAACTGCTTTTCAATCAGCGTTCGTAGTTAACATACGTTTTTTAGTTTATTTTCAAACTTGTCCGAGTACGCACGTCTTTTTCATTAAATTTTATAATGAATAGTTATATTTATAATAATAATAACATTCTTCTAACACTTTTATTAGAAGAAGAAGACCTAATTATAGGTGCTACTTCATTGCCAAAAAATAGAAAACCAATACATGAAATATTTAAATATCGGGACAGTGAAGGATTTTATGAAATTCTTATCAATAGACATTTAAAAAACAACAATATACAATTTCGTGAATTTTTCCGTTTAAATTGTCAACAGTTCGATTTTTTATTATCTTTAGTAGAAAATCAGTTAGTTTTACAACCTACAAATCGTATAAAAAAACCAATAACACCAGCAGAAAAATTAGCAGTCACTTTAAGGTAAATTATTTATTTATTTTATATTTGAATCAATAGAGTATTACCTAAATTTTCTTTTATAGATACGTTGCCACTGGCGAATCTATAAGATCTTTGTCGTTTTCATTTCGAATAAAGCATTGGTATTTGAGCAGTATCATAAAAAATACACTAGCTGCGTTAAAAATTAAATTGATGCCAATTTTTATGCCTGATATAAAAGATATTGATTTTAAACAAAAAGCTGCAGAGTTCTCTTACAAATGGAATTTCCCGAACTGTATTTTGGCCATTGATGGAAAACACGTCCGAATCCGAAGTTCAAGTAATTCTGGATCACTTTTTCACAATTATAAAGACTATTTTTCCATAGTACTTTTGGCAATGGTGGATGCCAATTACAAGTTCGTAGCAGTCGATATAGGTTCATTCGGTAAAGAGGGTGATAGCGGTGTTTTTTTAAAGTCCAATATGGTAAAACAAATTTTAAATGGCACTTTTAAATTCCCAGAGGATTGTAATCTCCCTGGATCTGATAAGGTGGCTCCTCATGTAATCGTAGGTGACGAAGCTTTCCGTTTACATAAGCACATTATGAAACCATACACTCGTAAATCTTCCAGAGCAAATCCTGCAGAATCCGTCTTCAATTACAGGTTAAGTCGCGCACGAAGAGTGACTGAAAATGCTTTTGGACTATTGAGTCAAATTTTTAGGATTTTTTACCAACCAATAAATTTAGAAATCACGACAATTGACGACCTTGTATGGGTAACTTGCTGCTTACATAATATGCTACGTGAAGGTTACATGGAAAAAAATAAACGACCCTTTTTCGATCTTAATTCGGAAGAACCACCGCCTTTTACCAATATGATGCCACTATCTCGAAGAGGAGGATTTTCAAATATGGAAGGGTTCGAGGTCAGAGAAATATTCAAAACATTTTTTAATGACACGAGGGTGCTCTTTCTTGGCAACCAAACTTTTAAAAATATATGAAAATACATTATATTATCTATATTCTATATATGTAATTCAGTAGGTATTGTAGTACATTAACACATTCAAGTTAATTATATTTCGTTCATTATTATCAATAGTATTAAAGTTAACATTAAGTAAGCACCATTTTATGTTATAATCATTTATATTTTTAATAACTTCTGAATAATTTCGAAAATGTAATTATTAAATTAAAAATAATTAAATACATTTTAGTAATTAAAATATGTTAATATTTCATTATTATGAAAAAAAGATACTACTTAAAACTAACAAATACAACTTTTACGGGGTTGAATCATCAAAATTGTACAAACTAAATTGAGAACATGTAGATTCTGAGTATGAATTTGCTGTTGTTGATGGAGATTCTTGAAATAATTCTGGTGACTGATAACATTGTTGTTCAGTTGGAACGTGAAAATTTGAGGGTTGACCAATAGCTTGAAATGAATTAATGGGTTTTTCGGGTACTGAATACTTCTCCTCTAATTCTGCCATCAATGCAAACATTCTAACTTTTGTTTCACGTTTTCCTTGACTAGGAAACTTTTTAGCTGTTAAGGCCGAGGTTTTAAAAAACATATCCATATCATCTATTTGGTGATTATCATTCATTAAAATCTTTTTATTTTGGGCTTGTATTTGTTTAATTAACAAATTACGTTAATTTGATCGTTTTATGAGCATGTCAGACATTTCTTTTTTTGTAGAACCACGCTTTTTAGCGAATGTTTTGGTGGGCGAGTTATTATCCGTTTCATAACATACCTCATCTTTTTCTTCTGCATCACAAGAATAATCAAGTTCTTGAATAGAATTATCATGTTCTTGAGTTTGAACAACGTTCGATGTCGAACTGTAAATTTAAATATTACACGATTAATATATATTTATATTTAAAAATTATTATTGAGCATTGAAGTATTATATAATATAAATACATTATTATTTATTACTATATAGCAGGGAGCAAATTATTTGAACGTTACATGCCAAGAATAACCTTTTTTCTTTTTTGAATATGCCATGATTATATGTGTATATTATACAGGGTGATTTTTTTATCATGAACCAGTAAATATCTCGGTAAGTATTAGAAATTTTAAAATCTATCTTACAAAATATATTTATTAACTTAAAAGTGTTATACTAATGGTATTTTTGCATATCCTACATATTTTACCTATGCATATTACAATTTCTTGGTCCATACTTTTATGTTTGCACATCAAAATTTGGTTTTTGAACTCCAATGTATGTAGTTTGAAGTTTCTAATGAAATAATTTCATAACTTAAAATGTTCTTTGTATAAGACTTAAAAATTAAATTTATATTTCAATTTAAACAGCAAAACTTACTTACAATAATGATTTATCTTTATTAACGATATTAAATATGTCATATTCATTACCTACTCAATCACTTCTGTGTTATGGCAATATTATACATATTATACCTACATATCGACATGGAAAAACCAATATTTAATACATAACTACCTTTTGTTTTATGTTTTATATTTAAGAAGATATGTTGTATAATTTTTATTTTTATATCAGATGGTGAATTATAACTTGTAAATTACAAAAAAAAAAAATATTTTTTAATACATACCTAGTGTATCTTAATATTAAATACATTTTTTTTTTTTTAGAACTACTTTCAGCGTATAACTATTATGGTACGATAATTACAATAAATACATATATGGATAATTAAGATTAACATGACCTTAATAATAAGATAATATGAATAGTGGCTTTTCACCGAGAAACATCTTGAATAATTCTAGGCTTTCTAGAAAATTCACTAGGAATGTAGATCTTCAGACTTACTAATGATCTACTAATATCATTAATTTTTTTACCATTTAGGCGTACTCTAAGAGGACCTGTATGCATCCAAAGATGTATGAGTTTACGCATAACCCCTAATAACACTAAATGCATATAATCTAATGGGAAGCATTTAACAATATAAAAATTAGGAAGCTCAATTAAATTTGAAGTAATACCTTCTCTAACGTGATGTTGTTTTTGAACCATAGCTACATAACCATCGTGAGTTCTCGACTGACACCCTGTTTCTAAATACGGAAAACATGTTCTATTATTCAAATATTCACCACTTTGAAAACACCGGGTACATGAAGAAAAACCCGAATGTCCTTTTATTTTTAAAAGAAATGAACGAGCCGAGGCATCACAGCAAAATGCTCTAATTGAAACTTTGTATAGTATATTTCCCAACTCTAACCCATTTAATGTTAAATCTTTAGCTTCACATATAAACTTTTCAAGATAATCATTACTGTCATGGGGTTTTTCATTACCATGATAAATTCCTACAGGGAATACATGATTAGAGTGTGGATATATGTATGCTAAAATAGGCCAAAACTGGCTAGAACTACTTTTAGATAAAGGTAAACCGTCTACTCCAACCATGACTTCTATCTCACTATCCAGTTTAAACTTCAATGAAGAATTCTTAATACCTTCCTTTAAACCAAAATGATAGTATATTCCAGGAGTTAAAATATCTATATTTGTGGTTTTTGATGACCCAGACTGTAGTAATGTTCTACAGTCTAAGGGCAATTTTTGTAATGGAAGATAATTTTCTTCTTTAAGAATTGATAGTAATTTGTTGATAGTCACATGCGGAATATTACATTCTATAGCCCATTTTTTTAGTTTCAAATCTATAGGTATTTTAGAATAAGTAATATCATTTGGAGTGTTTGTAATATTATCGAGGGGAAATAAATCATTATTAAAACTATTTTTATCATAATTCGATTGATTATAGTCATGGTCATAATAACTATTGGATGCATTTGTTAAACTTGAGTTTTGTATTGTTGAGTCAATAATTTTATTAATTGGACGTTGTTCTAATAAACATTCATTTTTTTCATTGTTAAGTAAAAAGTTGTCAGGTGTATTAATATTTAAATCTGAAGATTGTTGGGGCAGTTGATGACTGTTAGTTGTACATAATTATGGTTGATAGGAATTTATAGTGGAAATTTCATCTACAATTTTTCTCCGTTTGGATCTATAACTTTTTATCATTCTAGAATGCCTTAGTATGATGTGGACAAAAAATCTACATGAGAAATAAAAACATACAATTTAATTAAACTTTGCTTCCGGGTAAAACGTTATTTTAAAAACAAGCAAAAAGCCAAAAAAAAAAAAGGGATAGGATTCTCCGTCACAACCACGTGTATGAACACTTTATAATATAAGTACCTAGGTACCTTATAAGTTATAATAATAAAATATAAAAATAAATATCATGAGATAGTATTAATGCATAATAATAAATCATTATAATAACATAGGTTAACAATATTTTACCTGATTGATCTCTCTCAACTCTTGTTTGTAGTGTTGAACGCGTATAGCCACTTCACCACTATAATATATCCACCGTAGGTATTTATAATACTCGTATGCAATCACTGAATCACTTATTAAACACAAACGTTGAGTTAAGACTTCGTGTAACTTGGTTATGACTTATATCATTGATTATGAATTAATGACTATTCATAATCAATGCTTATATTATTGGTGTTCTGTAGTGTGCCGTGTGGCGCGTATTGCGTATACCGATTACCGACGACCAACGCGTTGTCCCGTATGGCGTATATCAACTCGTGGAGAAAAGGCGGTTATTCAGTTATTGGTTAGGTTATTAACAATAGTAACTGTTTACTTGGCGTGGCGCGTCGGAGTACGGACGAGTGAGAGACGCGTGCAGTGTGTATCTACTGCAGCTATTATAGAATTCACTGATAAACAATCATCATCGATACGTATTTTTATTCGATCGCAGAAATACAGAATTGCCCGTCAACGTATCATATTATAATTTATATTTAGCATTGATATTATTAATATAACTGATACGAGTATACGACACGCCTATACTGGCGTATGGGTTGCGACTTGCGGTCTTTTCTAAGGAAGAGAGAAAGTTCAATATCTACGAGAGAGCTGATAAACTATAATAGGCCTTTTTTGAGGTTAAGATCATATATGTAATATGAAATATACCTACTTCATAGTTGAAAATCTATATCATAGGAATATGTGTATATATTTTTTTTTAAATTATGGACAATATTATTATTGTGATACTTTATTTATTGTAAATTTGTATTTATGTAACATTTGATTAGTTACTGTAATCAAGCCCGGATTAAGGGGAGGGCAAGGGGCCCAAAGTGATACATTTTTATTATTTTAAAGAGTTGTATAATATAACACAACCATGTTATGGCCCCTGAATGTTTTAATCCGGACTAGACACTAAAATACTAAGTGTACAATTCTTAAACCTATAATAATATTATATTAAAAGATTGTGTGACATTTACAACTGTTCCAGCAAATCGATTTCTTGATCAATAACGACTTTATTAGTAGGTATTTAGAAGAAGAGTAATAAAATAACTAGGTATATTTATTAAATCCAAATAGTAGTTGCTTACCAGCTATAATATTAAAACTCTTATATAGTACCTAAACTCTTCAGAATTTCTGGTACAAACCTAAAATGTTACCTTTATTATGTTTTAAAAATATAGTTAGGTAGGTATATATTATAGAAATTTCTTTATACATATAAAACACTTGTTGGAATAATTATTTTTCAATATTTTAACAATAATATTATGTATTCAAAAATTATTTAAAGTGTTTTGTAATACACATAATAAGATATACTGTTGTCACTTGTCTGTTATACAATATACAGTACACTGCAGGGTAAACATCTTACTAGTTACTATATGAGTACCTATAATAATTACATGAACGCTCTTATAAAGCATAAATATTATATTATATTTTTACCAACTATATATATTTAATTTGTATATCAAACCGAAACTATAATGGGTATTATTTTAATCTACAAAATTCTTATAAAATAAACTACCTAATACCTAATAAAATAAATTATTTCTAGACATAATACATATGGACTTTGATTAGTTTGATTAGAATATTGAAGGGCTACAAAAAAATGACTTAATTAATCTATATCTGCAACACAGCAGTGATGAGGAGTGTAACAATTTATATATTGTTAAAAAAAATTGTATCAGATTATGATGTAACTGTGATCGATCATAATTTAAAAACATTTACTATAGGTTATTTAATTATTAAAATAAACAAAAATGTTTTCATTTAATAAACAAATAAAAATGAAAAAATATCTTTAAAAAAAATTAAATCTAAAAATATAATTTTAACATGCTCTTCTAAATAATTGTTAACAATATCATAAATACATAACATAGGTATAATATATTCGATTGCCTTTGGTGGCGTTATATAACTATAATAAGTACCTACCTAATAAGTAATAATAAAATAAATGAAATACGTGCTGCAGATATACTATATAATCGTATATACCTACTATAATCAGTCATATTATATATATAATCGTGGTTAAAAACAATTTTTTATAACAAATCGCCAACAAACTTGTATTGCGAACATTTTAATATTTTGCTTAGAAAGACGCTCATTATTAGGAGGTGACATATTGTTACCCCATTAGAAAAATGTTAATTATAAATAATAAACTATTTTCACTGATTATATACATGACATTAAATTACATATTATAATATAGCTGGTACATCGTTAGTCTATGTTATGTATCTATTTTCTGTTATTTAATATACACAATTTTGTGTGTTGGTTCTTAGTTATTTTTTGTGATAATAAATATTATTGTCACCCCCCTAGATTTTGATTGGTGGGAATTCTTGGATAATGATACAATACTACATAATGAGTTAAAAGTAAAATTTGTATGGTACAATAAATAGGTTATAAACATACAGTTTATCATCAAGGCGTATATAAACTGCCACCTTAATATTTATGTTATATTATATTATTATAATAGCTCTACTCTTATTATTGGTACCTATATAATTAATTAATCAATTAAAATAATAATAAAATAATTAATATTAAGATCATGCCTAATAATTATAGGTAAATTTAAAAATATTGTCGCATACACAATATTAAATATATTGTCTACCAGAAAAACAACCGAAGTCCATATTATTAATATATTAGAAATTATAATACAATTTTATTATGCTCTCAATAATTATAAATAATTATAGAAGTACATTTTCTCGATATTTGTACTTATTAATGTTTTTTCAAATATTTTTCTATCTATTCAATATAAATACATAATATTATACTATATAGTCAAAATCTCTACCTGCAGAAATTTTATTACATATTACATATTATTATTATGTTATCAATCAGTGGCGTAATTACGCGGGTGCACGACGCGCGACTGTGCACTTGCACCCAATGCACCCCCTGGCATAATGTAGCAGTTGCAAATAGATATACTTTTGCACTCGCTGAAACGCCTGAAACAAACTGAACTTAAAATTCAAATTCTATGAAAATATAATTGTATTTTATTGTTTTTTTGAATTTTTTAATAAATGATAACAGAATACAGGTTTATTAAACATTTTAATGTTATGTATTATTTTTAATAAAAATAAATTTTCTTTTTTTTATTATATCTATTGTATTTTTAAATATATTCATTTAAAATGTAGAGATTATGAATTATGATGATTTTAGTTTTTATAAATATTTCACTAAATTTTTCGTTGAATATTACGAAATTGATCTTTTTGATTATTGGACCACTGAAAGCTTTGCAAATAATGCTGAAATTTAATGGAATTACTCCAATGTTATCAATAATAATATAGAAATATAGGTACGTTGTCTCAATATTTTTACTTAATGTTCCTTAAAATATTTTATTATCCATTAAATAAACACATTGTTACAATACTTACAAGAACATATTTTATCAATAATATATAAAAATATGTTATCTCAATATTTTTACTAAGTGTTCCTTAAAATATTTTACTATCCATTAAATAAACACATTTTTACAATATTTACAAGAACATATGTTATCAATAATTTTAGATAAATGTTGACAACATATATTTTATTGATGTTTCTTACAATATTTTTTTCAGTACGTATTATTACAATATGTTTCAAATATTATTTTTAAATATATTTTTATTCATACGTAGTATGTCCAATAAATACGCGAACTGATTATCTACAGCGGTCTATAGGTCAAAGTACGACATCATACTATTTTAGGCTCACTCTACAACTACTGATAATGCGACAGTAATCGTCCGACCGTCGAGATTATTGTACTAAAAGCACACGTGTCGTTTAAATTTTTAGTTTTTTTTGTATTGTCGAAATGGAAATTGACAGTTTAACCGAACAACGAATAATTATTAAATTTTTGGTGAAACTTGGGAAAACCTCACTACAAATGCATGAAATGTTAAATACTGTTTATGGAGATGATGCTCTGAAGAAAACAGCTCTTTTTAAGTGGATTAAGCGTTTCCAAGAGGGCCGTGAAGACTGCAAAGACGATACGAGACCAGGACGTCCTTCAACCACTTGCAACGACCTAAACATTGATCGCGTGCAGTCTCTAGTGCTTTCCGATCGAAGAATGACAATCCGGATGTTGGCTGATACGCTAAGTATCGGAAAATCGTCTGTGCACACAATTTTGACGGAAAATTTAGGTTTGAAAAAATTGTGTGCGAAAATTGTTCCAAAGCTGCTAACACCGGACCAAAAGTTGAGGCAAAAAGAGTGCTGCATTGACTGGAAAAATTCGGCACTCACTCCTAATTTTCTTGAAAGGGTCATCACTGGTGACGAATCATGGTTTTACGAGTACGATCTAGAACTTAAAACTCAGAGCATGGAGTGGAATTCAAAAAATGATCCCCGAACGAAAAAATGTCGTAAAAGCCGGTCAAAAATTAAGGTCATGTTAATCGTTTTTTTTGACTACCGTGGTATTGTGCATCATGAATATCTTCCTGAAGGACAAACTGTAAATGCTATTTTCTATGTGGAAGTTCTTAAGCGCTTACGAGATCGTGTGCGACGTGTATGACCAAATTTGCTAGGAGAGGACGGGTGGATTTTGCATCACAATAATGCGCCGGCTCATTCTTCTTTGCTGGTCCGTGAGTTTTTGGCCCGAAATTCAATCACAACACTTGATCACCCCCCTATTCTCCAGATTTAGCCCCCTGTGATTTTTTTTTGTTCCCAAAATGTAAAATGGTCATGAGGGGTCAGCATTGGGACGATGTAGAAACCATAAAGCGCGAAACGACAAGACAGCTGAAAAGCCTAACTTCTGAAGACTTTGAGGGATGTTTTGAACAATGGAAACGAAGATGGGATAAATGCATCACTATAGACGGAGACTATTTTGAAAGGGATAAAATTGATTTATGATAAATTATAACAAATAAAAGTTTTATTTTAAAAGTTCGCGTATTTATTGGACATACTACGTATATTAAAAACATGTTGTCAAAAGGTGTTTAAACAAAATATATCTAATTTCTGATATAACTGATTATTTACTCGGCTGTGTGCACTCGACGTCTCGACCTCTGAGTTTGACGGGGACGTGAACGTGTTAAGTATTTATATTCAACATTAATTTTTATATTTAGGTACAAAAAAAAAAAAAAAAAACGTTAAATTCGTAGTATCTAAAAATGATCATCAATGAGTGCCCCGCTGGCCGCCCCCTAAAATTTGTCGCTGGGGGCACGACGGCACGTGTACCCCGTTACCCCAACCCAAATACGGCCCTGCATACATGGTACAACAGGAAAATCTGATAAATAAAACTTTTGTTACACTCAATATTTTTTATTTTGTTTTCTGTGTATAATTGATTCACTCTTTAGCAATTTTTATTTTTAACACTGATGTAATTTCTTTTATTGAAAAATTTAAAATTAGCAATTTGTAAATAAGGTTTAGTATAAACCTTTTTAAAAACATTTTATGAGAATTTTGAGTAAGTACTTGTTAAAATCTAATTTAATTTTAAAAATGTATTTACTTTTCATATTAATGAGTTACTTACTAATTAAAAGTATTGATTAGAACAAAAATTATTTCATTTTTCAGGTTTTTCTGTTACACTTTGTATATTAGACAAGATTTTAATATTTTTTAAATGGTTTTATTCATTTATTGTTCTAAATTAGTTTTATATAAAGGCAATTGATTCAAGTTTGGTTTGATCAATAAAACTTTCACTAAAAAAAAATAATTTTTGAATTTAAAAAAAATTCAATTGTATAAGTTTTTATTCAAAACAATTTTAGATTCCTACCTAATGCCTTAAATACTTATATTATAATTAATAATATTTCTGAAAACAACTCTACTTAAAGGTAAGTATATAGTTTAAGTTCAATAGAAACTAAAATAAATTAATGGTAATTTACGTACAATTCACAAGTTACAATAAGTAATAAAATTGTAATGACATTGATCAATATAATATAGGTATACGTTTATTATAGTATTATATGGGAATTATTATTCGTGATCGGCGGTCAGTAAACGGGCCAAGTACTACTAGCGCTTTAGTTTAACTAATACACCGCTTTGAGACGCGTTATCATGCCTCGTTTCGCAACCTGAGTAGATAACCGTGAGTTGAACATAACTAATGAAATTTGGTGGTCTACTAACATTAATGTCTCCCTAAAATTAACAATCAACATATTAATATGGTTTTTGCTATGTCAATATATATATATATATATAATTAAATATGTTGTAATTATAATATTGTATTCAATTTATTATTATTTTGGACAGATTGTTGAAGACTTTCGCATTGGGTATCCTGAATCACATGAGTTATTCAAAGATTTTAATTGTTTTTTTAAACAGTTGGGAAGTGTTCTCAACTAAATTATTAAAAATAAGAAGAAGCAGTATTAAAGATAAATATGCTTCTAATTTTTAGAATTCTTAGAATAAATCTGACTGGTCTCCAAGAAGATTAAGATAAGAGGCGTTCAAAATATAGTGAATATGGAGCTACAATACAGCCTTATATAATCTTTGTAGGAAAAGATTTAAGCTCCAATGATTCTTGTTACGTCAGGGTAAATAAAAAATTATAGTGTTTTAACTGTTCTTTAAAAGCCCTTGAAATTTGTTTTAAGTCATATTATTTTGTATTTAATTGTGCTTACCCTGTGGAATGTTATGACTCTTGGCTTGTAATTCAACAGCACTTATTTAAATTGTTCACAAAATATGATAAATCAACTTCTATAACTACTTTTGTTACATCTAATCTTAATTCATAATCATTCCTATTTATATTTTTATATAATTTTTTATGTTTAAGAATAGGGAATTCTTAATTTATTATATTCATTATCAACTTAAACCTTAAACAGTTGTATAAAAATGTGTATATGTGCATTACATGCTATTATTTTTTATATTTAAGTAAATTAAAGTAAACTTTATTATGTTTTTATGTTTCATCTGTTCATTAAATTGTCTTACAATTGATCAACTTATTTTACATGTAAGAATATACCATGATTATGATAGCCAATCAATATACACATTTAGACAGTTGTGTGACAGATGTTCGAGGGTCTGATCAATTTAGAAAACATTTAGTGAAATTTCATACTTATCCAGTAAATACTTCCTCTGGTATTGAAATTAATAATTTAAATGTAGGTACGTCAGTATTAGAATCATTTGATACCATTGATAATCAATTATCTATGAACATAAGCAAAATCAAATAAATAGTTCTGTGACTATCTTAAATAATTCAAATACATCTTATGAAAATATTATTACTAAAAGTGTGTTACAATTTGTCACAAATTTATATAAAAAACCAACCGTAACTAAAACTCTAATGCAGGAAATAGTAGATGGAGTATCAGATTTAATTTCTAGTGGCATAGTTTTATTCTTAAAAAACATGGTAATGCCTCATTTAAAAGGGTGTAGTATTTCTGAAAAAAAATGAAATAGGTTATTTTTTTGATACTTTAGCTAATCCTTTGCTCAATTTCAAAACTGAATATCAGAGATTTAAATTTTTGAGGCTAATAATTTGTTTTTAAAACCTAAAACAATAGTGATAGGTCACACAATTGAAAAAAAAAAATATTTCTAGCATAGATCGACAAATAATGGTACCAGTTCAAGGACATTTGTTATCAATTAAACAAAATCTTAGATTATTATTTGAATTTCTTGGAGTTTTCAAAACGGCCTTTCAGTATACTGAAGCTTCTACTAATCAAAATCAAATACTTTCATCATTTCTAAACGGTATTACTTGGAACTCAATCAAACTTAGATTTACTAATAAAATCGTTTTTCCTATATTCTTGTATTATGATGATGTTGAAATTGGAAACCCATTAGGATCAAACTCTGGTATTCATAAAATGGGCTGTGTATATTATACAATTCCTGCTTTCCCCCAGAAAATTTATCAACATTAGATAATATATTTGTTGCATTCTTTTTTCGCTCTTTAGACCTAGGAAATTCAAAATTCAATAATAAAACTATGTTCGCTTCTCTGATTAATGATTTAATTGACTTACAAGAAAATAGAATAACTATTACAGTTAATTAAAATACTATTCAGGTATATTTTGTTCTTGGACTTGTCTTGGGTGACAATTTAGGTCTTAATTCTATATTAGGCTTTGTGACAAGTTTTTCAGCCAATTATTGTTATAGAATTTGTAGCTCTCATAAAACTAACCTTCAAAATATTCTTTTAGAATGTAAAAAATCACTTAGAAATGAAGAAAACTATAAATTAGATGTCCTTCAGGCCAATGAGTCTAAAAGAGGTGTAAATGAACTGTGTGTGTTTAATGCTATTCCTAATTATTATGTAATAATTAATAGCGTTTGGGATTTTATGCATGATGTAACAGAAGGAGTTGCTCGTTATGATATGGCTGTTATCATAATATGTACTATAAATAATAAATTATAAATATAATTAAAAAAATTGTCCATATTATTATCATTTTTTATCGTTAATTTGTTATATTTCAATAAAAAAAAAAATCATTAGGTACTAATCTTATTGAGTTTACCCCAGATAAGTGCTGGTTGAACTATTCAATAAAAAAAGGAAACTAGAATTTTTATTATAAATAATTAATAATATAATATTATGTATAATATTCTGTATATTAAATTGTATTTAACTGCCATGAGTTATTTAAACTTTTGTATTTGTTTTATTATTTTACCTGTTAATAGTTAATATGTGTTTGATTGTTAGGAAAATGGGTACCTAGTTTTAAAGGGGAGGATTTTATATTGGCTATTTTTTTAATACCCGCCCCCCTCCCAAAGCAAATTTGGATGTACGACACTGCCTATGAGATAGTAAAGTGTTATCTTTTTGTACTTCTCTTTTAAAAGTATAAGTATAAAATATCTAATCTACAGATAGTTAATATTATTTAATGACTATGACTACAGTCTAAAGGTGATAAATTGCATAAAACGCTATTAGAATGTAATTATTTAAATAATCACTTCACAAGACTGCTTTTTTGAACAACATTATTTAATTATTAAAAGAAGCATGCAAAATTAAATGAATAGCCACAGAAGAAACATATATAAATTATACATATTTAGTTAATCTGATAATGAAACTGCCTTTTGTATAAGCAACTTTTCATTTTTTGTTTTATTCATATTAAGCAGTTCATAACTTTCTGTGATTTCTTCTGACCTATTAAGTATTATATATAGAAGCAAGCACATATTGGAAGGAACATATTTTAAGTAAATGTAATGTCAAGACTATAATAATTCTGTATTACCTTTGAATATTTACAAAAATCTCTTGTTGACATGAATGAATTGTAGTGTTGGAAAACACATCAAAACATTTATTACAAATCTGCAGTATATATAAAAATAGTATTGTTAATTAAATATAAAACCAATTTTAAAAGCAGGTAGGTACTCACGTCGAGTGTTTCAGTATCGGAATCAGACATTTCTACTTTTTAAGCTTCTACGACTACGGTGAGACTGGTCAGTTAAAGACAATTAAACAAATAAATTACAATTATTATTGCGTACAATAAATTATTATTATTAATTGATAAATAAGAAATTATCTAGTGTGTGACAAATTGACAAGTGACAACTGACAACTTAAAACCTACCTACTTTTATTTCAAACAAATTGGCGGTAAAATAATATTTATCATGGCACAAAATTATTACGACGTGTTATTTTTCATCCATGATTAAACATGAAATCATATTTTTCCGTATTCGTTTGTAATGAACGAGTGTTTAGTGCATTGTGCACTAGTGTAGTGTCAGTTCAATTTCAGTGCACACTTTTTCCGTCAAATCGAAAACGATATAAAAGATTCAAGCAGCCAAAAAATGGTAAAAAAATTTCGTAGTACAAAAAATGGCAAATGTATTAAACTATGTACATTGTAGGTGATAAACTTTTGACCATATAGAGCAGCATAATTATTTACAAAAGTTTCAAGTAATATTTTGGCTTTTACATTTAAAGAAATACACGTTTCAGGTGTAGCAAGTATTCTTATTGCACTAACCAAATGCAAAAAATGTAAATAACATTTTTTTTTAGCTTCCTTTATAAAACAATGTCCATAGTATAATAAAAAAACATCTCAATTCCGTAGCCTTCCAAAAATAAAAATCGTCAAGTAACCTAGAATTTCTAGAAAATTCAGATGGTACATACTTTTTTTAATTTAAAATGTTTTAGTTTATGTCATTTTTTGCTACATCCTATAATCGTACCTTTTACCCAAAATTTGATAAGTTTTTTCATCACCCCAATATAAGTACAATGCATATTATCAAGAGGCACATCATCTATCATATTAATAGGTAATATTTCAAGTACACTAGGTCCTTTATGGTAATATTCGTTGGTTTTATTCCTAAAACTCTCATTTGTTCTGTGAAGAATCCATGGACAAAAAAGTCATTCTAATATCAATTAAAGTACCTTCATCAGTACATATATTACATCCAAAGTATACATTAAAGCCTTTAACATTTAACAAATACGATTTAGCAGGTGCATCACACACAATATGTCCTATTTTAAAATTAAACAATCTACCATTTACTTGAATTCCAAATTGTATTGAATCCAAAATATCCTTTAAAAAGTTATTTAAAAAATCATCAGAAGAATCAGGTTTTTTTAAACCGTGATAAATACCTACAGGTAAAATATATTTTGCTAATACTGGGACATTACAAATACTAATTAAAATTGGCCAAAATTGGCTTTTAGAACTTTTTGATATCGGTAAATCATCCACATTAACACCTAGTTTTAATTCATTAACGGCAATTAAATCAAACTGATGCTTATGTAATAGAGAACTAATAATTTTTTTTTATATCAAAGTGTACATAGGCGCCTGGTTCCATGGAAAAATATTATGCTTCTTTGGTGTATTCATCAAAGTTTTACCATCTTTAGGGACATTCAGACCCTTACTTCTTAATATGATTAATAATTTATTCAAACAATTATGTGATACATTAAATTCTACATTCCAAGTTCTTAGTTCATCACATATATCTATTTTGTCATTTGAAACGATACTGTTATTCACAGTCTCAATTAAACTATTAGTCAAACTCATAGATTCTTCAGCATTATTAATTATAATATCAGTATTGGCAATTAAACGTGGGGCATCATTAGATGTTGTTAATATTTTACTTGAAATTTCATTTTGGACAGGTGAAGTTGTAACATCTAACATAGTATTCACTGTGGAAGTAGAATGTTGACAATGTTGTAGAAGAGAAGTTTCTAAATTGGCTATGCATCTATCTTGCTCAGCCTGTATAATTCTCTTCAAGTGACGACCTGTTATTTGACTAAGCTCTTTTCTTTTCTTTTTCTAGAAATATTAAATAGATACTTCACAAAATAGGTTCTAAAAATTTAGTAAATCTAAAAAAAGTACAATCTTGGCATTAATTAAGAAAGGTATAAACTAGGGATTAACTAGTTCAACATTTATTTATTTTAAATTTTTTAACTAAATTAACTTGCATACGTTTGTTTATAAATACTACCATATACATGATTCAAATCGGGGGTAATTATTATAAACTATAAGTCCTAATACTTTAAAAAAATGTTTTATTTGCATGTAAAAATTGTAAAATCTTCTTACACTGTAAATTAAATTAAATATGTATAAAATTCCTACTATTTAAAAATAAATCTATGAAAAAGATAGAAGTTTAATTAATCTAACGATCTTTTGTGTCTTGTTGTGGCATAACGGAACCAATATGCTAAAATTGATTCAAATAATGCATCACTGTTATCCTTTTGATGTTTTATACACCCTACAAAAAATTATTCACTATACTGAGGCTCAGAACTGGTCTCTCCGATAGCTTGTACAAATGTACAATGTTATGTAAAGGCTCTATAAATATTTGAAATACAAATTTGAACAATACAAAATACAAAATTTAACTTTAAAAAGCATAATTTTTAATACAATAGTATAACATTAATAAACAAATATTTAATTATTGCAGTCCTTGTATATTATGTTAATCGAAACTAAAAAAACATTGTACATAAAATACAAATAATAAAAAAAAAACCAAAATATTTAGCTAAATGCATGTAAAATAAAAATAATAATTTTTATAAACCTTATTATAGTTAAATTTAAAATGTCAAAGAAAATATTAATACTTAAAATAAGACACATGTTAATAAAAAAAATGTAGATAATTAAATTAAAATTTTCTGACTGGCACAATATTATGAGAGAGTAATATTATTGTTTACCTTGTGTATGTACTATATTAAAATAACTGTTGTCAGATGATGTTTCAGACTCGTAATTATATTGTTGACCGTGTGGGAGTGTGGTGTAGATGATGCAAAATGGTATTAACTGGTACTTCAGTACTTGGGATCGGGTACTGATAAGTGTCTTGTTGGTTATGTATTGGTCGATGAGATACAGACTGTGGATTTTGTGTATTTTGTGGTCGATTACATGATTGTTGGATTATGTGCTGTAATTCTAGTTCTGAGACAATTGAAAAAATTTTGGATCCCACTACATGTTGGTTGTATGACCATGGAACACATACTTGAAAAAAATTTATCATTTACATCTAAATTTTTTTCATCTTTTTTAGTTTTCGTTTCATTTTCTTTATGTTGTATAATATATTGCGTTAATGTTTTAGATGCGGATTCAGGATAGTTATCTGATAATTTAATTTTTTTTTTTGATACGGAGCTGTTTTTTGATACTGGCTTACGAAACGGTTGTGGTGTTGAAGTTAATGAATTTGGACTCTGTATTGATTGTACTTCATGAGTATCTGAAATTCAAATTGTCCGATTCTTCACATTGATCTTCATTATCATAAGAATCGTCATCATCACTTACCATGGATTCAATGTTACTAATTAAGTCTCTTTCCTTCATATGTGGTCTTAAAAAACTCATCTCGTCTTCAAATTTTCATTTTTTAATATTTTTGGATTTTTGTCCAGACTTGGTAACTGATTTTTTAGCAGCCCGTCTAAATGGTTGGCGAAATCATGCGCCCCAGAGACACTTATGTACATCTACGTGTTTATGCGGTTTTATTTGGTTTAGCGGGACGTCAGCACATAGCAATACCAATAATATTTTATTTGTTGTGCCAAAAAGCGTGAAAATGTAATACGAAGCTCCTGATATATTGTTATGTAAACAGTTGAAAAATATTAAAAATACATACACAAAATTTTTTTTTAAAGTTCGAATTTTGAAAAGATGTATCAAAATCTTATAAATTATCAATCATTGAAATTAAAAAAAATTATAAGATGTTCAGTTTTTATAACCGAGGATTGAAAATGTAAAGCAATGAGTCTCATAAATAGTTCATACTTCAGTAACTAGAAAATCTAAATTATATATAAATACATTATCAGTATACATGAAAAGTACAACAGACAAAATTACAAACCAATTTCAAAATTCTCAATTTTAAATTTAGACACATAAAAATTATTATAAGATTACTTTTTTTTTTTATTATACCAATAACAATTTAGTTTAGACCATGTATGTCATAAATGTTCAATTTTTTTAGCAATTTTACCGAAAGTAATTTTTGAAAATCTAATCAAAATCGAAATTTTCTTATGCGTATAAATAGCTTAAAAAGTGAGAAAATATTTTTAAAATATTATTTTATATAGAAAATTCTAAATTAAAAATTTTATGGAAATTGCATTGATACAGACTCAAAAAAATGCACACATCATCGTATAATCAATATATTATTCGCTCTGTTCAAAATCTATTATTTATATTTTATATTAGTGATTTATTGAACATGTAATAGAAAAATCCTAAACAATAATTTTTGTCATTTAAGATATTTATCAGCTGGTACTTATTTTGCTGCATTAAAATTTGATTTTCGAATTGGAAGAAGTAGTATCGGAATAATAGTCAAAGACACGTGTCAAGCATTGTGGACAGTTTTACAGCCAACAGAGATGCCTGTGCCAACCATGAATGACTGGTTGGAGATTTCAAATCTATTTTATGTTAAAACAAATTTTCCGAATTGCCTAGGTGCTATTGACGGTAATTATATCCGATGTAAAAATCCTAGCAATTCTGAATCATTGTTCTTCAACTACAAAAAGATTTTTTCTGCGGTACTCATGGCTATAGCCGATGCAAATTTACAATTTATCACAATCGATGTCGGGTCTTATGGTTGAGAAGTGGACTCCAATATATTTAAGGAATGCCCATTCGGAAAAATGTTGTATGGAAAAAAACTTAATCTTCCCGAACCAAATCCTTTACCGAACATAAACAACAATCTACAGCCATACATTTTTATTGGGGATGAAGCTTTCGCCCTACATACAAATTTATTAAGGCAATATCCAAGATGTAACCTAACTGATACTCGACGTGTATTTAATTATCGGTTAAGTAGAGCAAGGATACAGTCGAGTGTGCTTTCGGGGTTCTTCAAATAAATAAATAAATAAATGGCATGTGCTGCATACTCCCATACAAGTGGAACCTTAATTTACAGATGTTATCATTAAAGCATGTTGTATATTCCATAATTTTGTGCGTAAAAGATACGAAATCAATTTTGAAGAAGCTGAAACCCATAGCCTGGATTATATAAATCAGTGGTTTTCAAACTTTTACTAAACACGGCACACCGCACACTTCAAAAAATTTTCACGGCACACTGATCTTTTTTTTTAGATGATCAAAATTGTTTTGAATTAATTATAATTGTAGAGGGCCAAATGGATATTTAATATTATAAATCCGAACTTTGGTGTATATTATCGGTGATTTTATTTAATATAATAAATAGCAGCAATGTAACGCATCGAAACGGCGTGTTCTGCTAGATAGCTATGACGCTACTACTAGTATATGAAATAATATGCGACGAAGTCGCCTGAACGACGTCTTATCGCTCGCTTATTATTGTGCCGGTCTACCTGCTATAAGATAATATTAATTTAATTTTCCCAGCTCCTACAATAATTTATTGTAAATACATTTAATTAGAAATGTGTGATTAATGGGCTAACAAATATTAATTAATTAATAATTACATTGTAGGTATTAGTAATTAATTAATTATTAAATTTATTTACAATAAAAGTATAGTTTATACATAGGTACATTTTGTGAGATTATGTGACTCTTCGGGTCACCATAAATCACCCATAGACTAAGGGGAACACTTAGCCTATGACTTACAAACCGCACCGCGTGTAGGCTGTGGGACCTAGTCAGTGGAATTTGCAGGCTTTTGTACAAATATTACTAATGAAAGTTATATTATTTATTTTGGGGGAATAATAAGGAAAATGTTATTTATTAGATATACCTTAAATAAAATGTGAAGAGAGCGTTACGGTAATAAAAAATGTTGTATTTTGGTAAACGCACCACGAGCACAATAAATATGACTTTCAGAAAGATAATATTAATATGGCAATTACAAAATATAATTAATAATTATAAATTTGGCACATGTAAGTGCACAAAATATAATACGGGCTCATGGCAATTATATTTTAAATAAATAATACATATATGGGTACCACATAGCTGGCATATAGGAAAAAGAAAAGAAAAAAAACAAAAGATCATATGAATTGTGTTAGCCGTTTAGGTCGGCCCACGGGGTTCCGCATAACACAAAGTCTGTGAGCTTACCACAGGGTTACCACCTGGCATAAATTTACGTATTAAAAACATAGGAAAAAGGGAAAGATGGGAGGTTTGTTGATACGTTAGCCATGCGTTATGTTAGCTTGCTGTTGGTGATGACGAGATGATTGAACGACCGATGGATGGGATAAGCTGGCCAGTTGGACGTCGACCCACCAAGATACGTGGTCGACATGGTGCATCGCCATCGGTTGTTGAGTGTCGTAGTCGGGTTCGTATTGGACCGCCCTAGGCCCATTGTTATGGACTTAGCCCATCATGATGGTGATGCACAAGTTTGGCAAAACGATTATATATAATTAAAACAAAAACGTTGGTAATAATGAGCACGCGGTTAAGTATGATGTCAGACGTCTGGGACATGAACATCAACAACACGTTAGTTCAGTTCAGAGGTCGGGAAAAAGATGAAAGATGTAGTCGGCAGCGAAGTTCGGCAGTGGTGAAAAATTTATCAGTGTTAGTTTTTATACAATAATTATAATTTGGAACACAGAAAGCACTGCGATGCGTATGTCGGCGGCCACGACGACAATGGACGGCAGACGCGGTGGTATAAAGACGGCCGGATACTGTCAATTTACGGTGGTCGGGGGAACAAATGTTGCGTAACATGGTTATCGCTGTGCAGTATTCGCGTAAGAGCATATTGAGGGAATAGATTATAATATCAATTAATGTTTAAAATTCTGTGATGTTACAATTTAATAAGCAATGTGTGCCTGATGGGAATTACAAATATTTTTAGTTCTTAGACGAATAGTTGATTGACATACCCGCATTTCTTCCTCCACTGAATTTAGTTTTTCTCGTATTTTATTTTTTATATTCGTAAGCGCTGAAACCCTTGTTCACAAAGATATGAATCGAGAACGGCAAAAGAATAGTCAGTGCTTTTATAGATATATCTGGATATTCTTTAGAAACATATATCTAGAATTTATTGAGTGAATTCTTTGAATTTCAACTGCGATGTTCGATCATTTTTGATTAAACAGAGATTTTCTTCTTCAACAAGTTTTAAATCAACCAAGTCACTAATAGACACATTAAAAGGGTCTCGTGCCCAGGCGTGATTTTTAATATTAATACTTGGAAAATATTTATTTATTTATTCATTTTAACTTCTAACAATGTGATAGACTCGACTATTAATGACAAAACGTTGTCATCCGCAACTAGTAAAGCAGTACGCGGAAACATAATTAAAATACCTTGATTAATTTTAGTTTTCCATAATTTCAATTTTTCGATGAAAGCCATAATTTTGTCTGACGATGTTAGTATATTTTCATCACGACCTTGCATACTTGAATTCAGTTTATTGTGATGCTCAAACAAATCAGTTAAGAAGGATAACGTTGTCCACCACTCTTTATCCCCAAGAAAGTGGAATTCAGATTCTTCCATAGTTAAAAATACAAGTAACTCCTCTCTCAAATTGTAAAATCGAGATAAAATATTTCTCCTTGAAAGCCATCTTACTGCACTGTATAAGATCAATCTTGAATAGTCTGCATCCTTCTCTTCCCAAATTTTTTCCAAATAGTCTTAATTTAAGAGTTCGGCTCTTAATAAAATTTATAACTTTTACAACTTGATCAAGTATATTTTGTAAATCACTTACTAAGGATTTTGCCACTAGGGCCTCTCTATGAAGGAAGCAATGGGTAAAAATAATTTTTGAATTTTTTTTCTTGGCTAAAGAAATGAAACCTTTAATTGAGCCAGTCATTGAAGGTGCATCATAGGTTCAATACAGTTTATATGCTATATAGGTGTTGGTGAGCGGTGTTACAACCTTACTCTGAAATATTGTTTTAAATGACAATGAGTGGTCTTACGACCTGCCTCTAAAGGCCGTTCTTACAATGTCCGGTTAAGTGTCGGTTAAGACTAACCGGTAGAATTCTATCGGTTAACTCATGATAAATTCTTCCGGTTAGTGTTATCAGGCACTAACCGAGCATTGTAAGAATGGCCCTGTTCGCGCAAGTTATGAGTTATGATAAGCGATAACGGGCACCCCCTTGGTTGAGGAATCAAGCTCCGCCGTTCAGCTGGAACGTGCGGCAGTTGCCAAGCCTGCGACGCCGCGAGCTCACCGCTGCGTTATCCGCCACCTTCTTCTCCGTGTTTTGTAATTATTACCGTTTTGTTTGCTCACGAGTCACGACATCTGTTTTCGGGTCGTTGTCTTGGAAATTAAAAACCCGGACAACCACGTGAGAATACCTTTTGCCGTTCCTGCAAAGTGCATTTCGTCTGCTGGAAGAGGCGAGTTTTTTGGGTTGTCGATAAACCATTGTTGTTGACTTGACATTCACCAGCTCCGGCTTGATTAGCTCCGATCGCCTGGGATACGACCAGTTCCGGTTCGTTGAACATTCATATTGCCAGCTCCGGTCAATCAGAAGAAAGAAATTTAGTGAGTTCCTAATTCCGCTCCTTAAAGGTACCATTCTTTTTTAGTAACATTATTTACAATTATAATTTATAAAGGACAGATGGTCTGTTAGTTATATTGATAGATACTCGTACGAGTTACTTGTTTTTTATGAATACGACATTTTGTATATTATTATTGAGTTGTTGCGTTATTTATTTATATATATATATATTATTGTGTATACCCTATCCTTCCCGTCAGAGCACGAGTCATCGTCGTCCACGAGCCAAACACGGTAAGTACGACGTTGGCGAAACAGGCCCTAAGTGTCTTAAATTTCCTTAACCGTCTGATGAGCTCTTGTCGTGGTCTCCCTTACAGTGGCGTGGCGAACATCTTTCAAACTCTAAGCAAATTATTTATACTATGACCCCCCCCCCCCCGCCATAAAGGTATAGTTTTCTGTATACAAATTTTGAATGTTTGTTCTAGGGCTAAGCAATTGCATTAGGTAAACGTCGTTCACCACGCCACTGCTCCCTTATATATGCTCGTGTCCGTAGGAGTAGGTGGTCGTTCGTGGTGGTGAAATCTGGCACAAGGCAGAATTTGAGTCTCCTGGTTTAATTGGTTATTCTAGTCGATTCACATCCTTTCTTAGTAACAGAGACTTTTTCCGAGAAGAGACGCTTTTATAGTTTAATTATCTACGTTTTTTACGATGATCTCAGTATGTTATTTTATATTAATTGCCTACTTAGTTATATCACCACTCATAGTAGAAATGTACACTATGTTTTGAATATTGATAGGGTACTTAACATCTTAATCACTTTATTCCTATAAACTGTCGATTTATTAATATATAAATATATATTACATCTATAGCTATTGAAAGCATATATTTTCTTATATCGCAATTCAATGCAATCAGTAATTTATGGAAAACCCCAGTTTGAAATCCACTGATATAGATGCTCGTGGACAGGAACTCGTTCAGAAGGCATTGAAGTGAGCGATTACTTTGCCGAATATTTTATGGGCCCCGGTGGCGTATTAGGAAACCCAGGACGCCACAGAGCGCCTTATATATACCGTGTTCTCATTGGCCCATTTCAAATTTCCCGCTTTTTTTATATTCATAATTCGATAATTCAATAAACTAATTTAGAATTATTTTAATTTTTTACTTCAGCATAGGTACCTCAGTGAACATTTCTTACTGTACTAAGTATATTATAATTATACCTGTACACACCTTTAATGTTAGCTAAACAGATTGTCTAGGTCCTTCTTAACGTAAATGCATAACATAAAAACAAAATACTAAACCTACTTAAATGTTTTATTTTTACTAAAACATAATATTAATTAAATTTTTACTTACTTTAATAAAAGTTCATGCTCTAACATTAATACATGTAGGCCTATTCTATTTTTTTTTTTGCTTAATAAATCCAGCATTTGGTATGATAATCCTACATTTTTAGTTTATATAGGTACTAATTTTATTGCTTCCTGTCTAAAGCCTATTATTTTTAACTCTACCTACTATTAAAAAAAAAAGTTATTTCTAGTTAGGTTAACAGTATTTGTACTACATAAAGTTATTTAAATTAAATAGGTACTTATGACTTAGGTAGTTTGGTAGTCTAGTTCATTGATTTATTGAAAAACCCTGTTATTATTTTCAATTTTCAATTTGTATATATACTACATTATTACTACACTTAAACCATCAATGGTTTGCATATAATATTTTTTACACATTTATCATAGTGGAAAACTTATTATTATATTAGCACTATAAATTTATGTGTAGTTAATAATTTGGTATAACCTATCAAAATACATTTACAAAGTTTAAAACTGTGAACATATTTTAAAGTATTTATTTTTTACTATGATGAAGCCCCTCACATGTTAAATTGTTGTCTATGCACAGTAATTAGAGTTGAAAAGCTGGAAAACAATTGTAAGAACCACATGGCACATCAGTTGAGCTCTGAATTTGATTTAATTGTCTGAATGTAAACATGACTTCCTAAATAAATAAAAATGGACTAATAAAATTCAAAAATTTTTATTACCAAACTGATAAATTATAATACTAATACTTGACACATTATAGGCGTTACACGTTCCTATATAGTTTATAATAAAAAATATTATAAAATATATCATTCAATTTTCTAGCTTATAATTGGATAAGGTAACAGCTTTGAACTCAGTTTTGTATAATTTAACAAATAGTAATAATTACTCTACAACTATTTACATAATAATATAATGTAGAGTAATTTCAATTTAATCTTCATGATTTCATAATGAAGACATAAAATATTAATGTTATTTAAAAATAATAATAATGTACAAACAATGAAAAAAACATCAAAAATGTTCAGTGACCTTTACCGTGGGATTTCGCATTTGATTGTCCTAAATTAATGTTTTTTCCAATCTTGTGTTGTTTTTTGGAGGCTTTTGAGGAGCTGATGTTGGAGGTCTTCCAGCTGGAATTCTTTGAGATTCTCGAGTTACACCTTGTCTTTGACGAGCAATTGAAGTTGGTTGAACCTTTATTTGTCCTTTTCTTTTAGTTGCAACACTAAGTCCTCGGCAACATACCATCATTAATTTTGCCAATTGTTGTGCATTTTTTATCACATTTAGATTTTTTGTCAATTTTTTACGTATATCTAATGGCACATCATTTAAAAAAATTTTTATTCTTAAAAACTTTTTCAAGTACATCATTTGCCTTGTTACTTGCAACTTTATCATAAGCTAATGATTGAAGGGCATTGGTGTCATTTTTATTTGAAATTTCTTTAGATTTAGTGAAAGACTCAATATGATTACTAGCATTGTTCACATTATCAATGTTACTACGCGCACCTTCTTCTTGAAATTGAATACCACTTTCATTTTCTTTTAAACCCAGGAACCATAACTGAGAAGGGCACTCGTCACCAAGTGCAAGTTGTCCAAGTGCATATCTTTCAGTGACAGTTATAGGCGGTGAATTAGGTAAAGATAAATTTAAATGTTTGTGTAAAAAGGCTTGGTGTTTGAAAAATGCACCAATATACCCAACGTAACAATCGCAAACACCAATTTGAATATCAATAGTATAAACTGAATTCTCAGTATTGCATAATTTCGTTGGATATTATCCCGACGATTATGTGCATGATCTAGTATTCTAAGAATCAAATAGTCTTTCCACACATAACAAATGAATTCAACAAGAGCCACTACATTATATGCCTTAGTCCAATTTAAAATAATTTCTTTCAATATTCGTATGCATGCTACAGCATAGTTATTGGTATTGTTTCCTCTTGTTATAATATCACGTCTAAACATTAAAACCCATTTATTTTTTCTTTTGAAATAATTTTCAAAGCGTTTAACAAAATTAGGAAATTCATCTTTTAAGTTAAAAATATCGGAAGTAGCTTCATTTGAATTGACTTCATCTGTAGCATACAATATCTAAAATAAATAACTAATATAAATTATTTAAGCCTATATTTCCTGGTGTTATGGACGATCCTGAGATGTCCTCACAAATAAATTCACAAACACTTTAGGACTGATTAACTTTCTGTATTTGTAATTAAGAATAAACGTACAACTATATCAATGAAAAATAAGGCTCTGAATGTTCTGTACAAACGTAATGCTCTGTCTCCAATCCTGGACTGCCGCACTCGCCTTCTATGCGCGAGGCGAACAGCGGAGTAATTACCAAGACTGCCCATGGTTTTTCTTCATGTATTATTATTGAAATACCTAAAAAACAAAAAACAAAAAAAAATTCTAATTTAGTATCTATAAAAAGAATCAAATTTAAATGGTATGGTTAAATCTCACCAGAGTATTAGTTAATACATGAAGTTAATATTAATTAAATTTATCTAAGTATATTGTGAACACATATTTTACCTTTTTCAGCATATGATTGAGTCTTTTCTTTTAATTTCTCCAATGGGTTATTTACACAACTAAAGTTCTTTTTTCACCATTTTTTGTGTAAATATGCCACAGTTTCTTTTTTTGGATTTTTTGAGCCATTTGCTAAGGTCTCCCAACAATTTTGATTCAATAATATTTTGCTTTCATGTAAGCGTATCGCTTCAGCTGCACCCATTCCATCTTCAAAATAAAGGGTGTCTCATAAAGAACGCCGGATTTGAAAAGGCCGCCATTTTTGTTTTTTTTGTTGGCTGCGCTGGTTTTGATAGTTTTGTTATCTGTTATCATTGAGGTTTTGTGTTGAAAAGGGGTTTTGTGGTTCTTAGACTCTTAGCCATTGTTTATGTTGTATCGCAATGGAAAGGTACAGTAAAGCACAGCGTATTTTAATAGTGAAAACTCACTACCAGACCAAAGCTACCCACCTCGATCTTGCGACTTGACGCCGTGTGATTTTTTCTTATGGGGATACACTAAGTCACGAGTTTACCAGAACAAAGTCCGAAACGTCTTGGAACTTAAGCAAGAAATTAGTCGTGTCCTCAATGAACTTGATGGGGCAATGTGTGATCGAGTGATGGTAAATATTATGGAAAGAATAATCGCCTGTAGGGCTAGTAGGGGGGGTTATATGCCCTATGTTGTTTTTCACTGTTAAACCTCAATTTATTCTGAAGAGAATGATATATTTGTAATGTTTTTTTAAGAAAAATAAATTTAATGTATAGCAGATTTAAATCCGGCGTTCTTTTTGAGACACCCTATACATATTAAACACTTGCTCCACCTTTAAATGATAATCAAAATTATTAAATTTAACATTTATTTTGAATTATTAATAAAATATGCATATTATGAGATGAAAATTTCTTATTAAAAATAATATTTAAATAAAATATAATAATTTTACCTATAAAATATGTGCCTATATAATTTTATGTTTCAAATTCTAAAACAATAGTTTCATTAGGTCATTGCTAAAATGTTATTTATTGGTTTTGTTATACATAATAGTATAACCATCTAATATACACCACGACGTTGCACCAGCACCGCCCATTAAAAAATTTGGAATTTATATTTCATCAATAATTAGCACCAAATTAGCATGAATTTGCATGACTAATTTTGCAATTTTCACGACATCGGTGTCTCCGGAATCGTAAAAATCAACGGGCGGTGCTGGTGAAACATTTCGCCAACACCGCCCAACCAAAAAAAAGGAAATTTTTATAGAACCATCATTTAGCATGAATTTGCACGACTATCGCCGAAATTCGCACGATCGTCACTTCCGTGCGAAATCGTTTCCAATAATTTGGGCGTTTCGCCAGCACCGCCCCAGAGTGAAAATTTTCAAATTTCTAAAATTGAACCACACCATCATTTAGAACGCATTTAGCATGAATTTGCTAGACTAACTATGGCCGAAATTTAGTTTCATTTTTTATCCTAACAGTGTTTTTTACAACATTTTTGATTTCTTGTCAAATATTGATTTTTTAATCAGTTAATTTTTTATAGGGTATATATTGAAGGTTAAAGATGAATAAAAAAGTTTAATAACATCAATCCATTTAATCTCTCCTCACCAGTATTGTTGCGCAGATATGTTTTTAATCTTCGAAGACAAGAAAAAGACCGTTCACTTCAAGTGGCGGTTTTGGGATTCAATTTTGACTGAGGTGACTAAATATTAACATACATATATACAACAATTATATACATTTACATATGTATTGCCTTTTCTAATCAAATCATTTTTATGAATATTATTCCAACGCCTAAAAGGCGTTTCAAGTAATATCACTACTGGATCATTTATAGGATCCATAGTTTCAGAATGTGATACAGTGACAATTATTCACGTGTACTATAAAGTAGTATACAACAACAATATAATTTCGCTAATCGCTATAGCTTTGCGTACAAGAATCAAGAACCAATAAGACTTATATTAAATTAACAACGCACACGAATAGGAAACACAGAGTACAGTAGTCTACAGTGGTCTACAGTGGTCATTATTTTTTAAAAGTTGTAATCATAGATATAAGATAAGATGGTTGTAATAACCTGATAACAGATAAGAGATTTCAATTTATGAAATGTCACTAGCGCATGCGCAAAACGGTCACGGTTCGGTTCTGTGTTTAGACGCTCCTGACAATACAAGCACAGACTATGATTAAACAATTCGATACGAATAGAAGATAACTGCAGTGTTGTAATTGTACGTCGTTTAGCTGATTTTTACGCAGTGTCACCAACACTGATGATAATTCAATAATTATTGTGTACTTTTTCGGCCGAGCCAATGTTTACATGCCGCCTCAATCGTCGCCTATGAAGTGCATGTGCTATGCGTACAGCTCGTGTGCGTGCGGGATCGTATTATTCAGTAATATTAAATACAACTACACGTAAGAGGCACCGTCAGCGGTCGCTCTTACGGGTACGGTTGGAAGATTACGAGACCACAGTCGACACCGGGCAACAAAATCGCGTATAATTTTAGCCTGAAACAACCTGTGCCCCGTGCTCCGCGTAGTCCTTACACCCGTATAAACTGATACCATATTATTAATTAATTTAATTAACTTAACCATATTATTACTATTAACTACAGAATGATGTTTGTATTAAAATCTAATATTCTGTTTTGACATTTTTCTATGACAAAATTCAGAACATTAATAATATATTATACAAATGAAAAAAATATATACTATGTCTAATTTGTTTAAAAAACATATTCCTCTTACTAAATTTTTAAGTGAGGCACCGCCTCACTTGCCTCACCGCCAAAACCGCCACTGTTCACTTGTTGCCACAGAAACGGGTAGAGTTTGCACCAATCTGCAAAAAATGTGTGTATTGATGGATACAATGCAGAATTACAATTGTTGAGAGTCTCAATAAATGTTCTAGGCCGTTTATCCTTTGACATATTTAAACAATGTCTGAAACAACAATGCGTTTTATGTATTAATTCCTATGGATCACAAAAAAATATTTTTATGTATAAGAAATTTTAAATTTCAAATTTAATATTTTTTTTACCTGTGCCACATGGTCATCTCAGCTATAAAATCATCAGTAGATCCCTTGATGTAATTTGGCCATTCTTTTGCAAAAGTATTTACCGTTTCACTGATTTCTTTTGTATTCAGCTCAGAACACTTAGTTGGAAGAATATTTTGAATTTTCGACAATAGTTCCCGGTGTTCAAGAAATCTTATTTTTAACTGCATTAATAAGTGGTCCAACAAAGAATGAAAAATGGACCGACAAAAATATTCCTCTGGACCGCCTTCATAATTGTCTCTGTTCTTCTGTATTCCAATATTCCGCGGGGGTGCTAAATTAATATCCATTTTGTCCGCCATTTCTTTTGCTGCTGCATACAAGCTTTTGAATTTCAACTCCGAATCACAACGCATTGATTTCATCATATACGTGATTTGCATAATCAATGCATAAGCTAAGATCACAATCTTTCTTCTGTAAAAACACACTGAGATTTTCCATTATGATGAAAATCGGCTTTACTACTGTTAAAGCCATAATAAATTGAAGTGTTTTTATCGATGCAAGCAGGGCATGAAGTTTGACTCCGATGGTTTTCAAATTATTTTCATCCAGGTATTCTAGCGATAAGCAGATATGTTCATATACATCGTTGAACAAACTGAGTGAGTCCAAATGCTCAACCCATCTCGTTTCGCTGAATTTAAGAAGACGTGTTTGTTTCGAACTTGGGCAGGACACTTGAATTTTATCTTTTAAAACTAGACCTGCCTTATTGGATAGACGAAAGAAATTTACAACCTCTTTAATTGTGCCTATGCAATTTCGGATGGACGATATTTTGCATGCATGTGTAATAGCCAAATTCAAATTATGATTAGCACAGTAGACGTAAATAGCTTCTGGATATAGTTTTCGAACTTTGGCAGCACAGCCGTCGAATTCCGCTCATTGCACGTGCCCCATCATAGCCTAAACATTTTTATTAAGAAAATATAACATAACCATAAATAACACATACCTTGCCCTCTCATATTTGCCAGGTTTATGCCAATTTTCTCCATCATGGTCAGAAACGTATTTGCAAGCCCCTTTCCGGTAACGTCCTCGACAGGGATAAAGCACAAAAAGTCTTCTCGAATTTTGTATACGTCCATTTTATCGACAAATCGAGCGCATATTGAAAACTGTTCAATGCCACTCACATCCGTACTTTCGTCAGCAATGACAGAAAAATATCTAGATTTGTTTACACGTTGTACAATATTCGTCGTTATTTGTTTCCCTGCTGCATCAATTATTTCATTTTGAATACGATAGCTTAAATACGTTGAATTCGCACCCGCAGTATTTAAATGATTGGCCAAAGCTTTATCGCCGTTGTCTTGGGCATAACGAAGTAACGCTCTGAAATTCCCGTCGTTTTCTATCGGCATTTTCAATGATAAAGAGCACTGATCTCTATGACCTCTTAATGCTAATCCTTGCCTGCCACACAGCAAAACGGCTCGGACGATCGGAATTAACTTATGTCTGTTTTCGAGTTGTTGTATTTTTCGCCCTTTGTCAATTTCGCTGATCACGTCACTTTTCCGTTTTTTGTAAATCAACTTAAAATTTTGTCCATCCTCCATGGCGTTAAGGTGATATTTTTTTTTTTTTGTGTTCTCTAAATTTTTCAAGTGCTTTCTTCCAATCTTGAAACGCAGTCTGAACCAATAAATTTTTGTTCTGATGACCCCCTTTACCAACAGAATTTGATCCAAATAAGACACAATAACGGCAATAAGCTCCGTCTTCTGCAGCAGAATACACCAACCACACAAATGAGCGTAACCAAGAATGTTGAATTTTAAAACTTCGTTTGCCAGAAATTGGAAACTTGAAGCCTATATCAGGTATCCAATTATGCACAAGAACTTCATATTTTTCAATGTTATTCAATTGCTTACAACAATTTGCAATATCATTCGGAAAAATCTATAAATAAAATATAAAACAAATAACAATAATATTATATTATAATAATAAATAATATATTATACTTTATAATATTATTTATTAATATTATTATTGCAAAAAGTCAAAAACTCACATTACGATCTGCGTCAGATTGCGACATATCGGGTTTTCGTCTTTTTATTGGCGGACAATTTATCTGAATCTACATCAATCAAAACATTCGAAACTGAGGTAGTATTTTTATTGTTTGATTTAAAAAACTTTAAAATTGAACTCATTTTTAATATTTCGTCTTTAGTATAGCAATACAGGCTAAAATACGAGACACGAGTATACGACAGTTCGTTGTTCGTTGGCATACTATGGTATATTATATTGATTATTGAACAATGATACAATTTCTAGAATTATCTAGATTCTAGATAAGACGGGTCGTTGCGAATTTCCGGTTGACGGCAATTACACTCGTCGTCTGTCTACATTACGTACATCATCGGATTGGCGGCTTCGATGTCGATCAGTTATTAATAAGTTATAACATACTGTCATACTCACTTCGAAACTGCATTATCATACATTTTATTGGTGATTTTACTGTATCAATTAATTTACAATCCACGGGAGAAGGGAAACTTTTTAATAACTAATAATTTATTTTAATTTTTTTGAAATGTTATGAGTACACTAATACATTTGTAGGTAAGATAATTTATTTTTTGTACCTACTATTTCGGGGGGTGTTTAAACCCTTACCCCCCCTGCGTTTCTCCCATGAAAACAACCTTCAGTTACACTACATTGAGTGTTATTAATAAAACGAAATGAAGTAGAAATTGAAGGCAAAGCATCATTTATATTTTTGTGTAAAGTCTCATAAAGTAGTCTCCCTCCAACAATAAATAAGTAAACAGAAAACTTTTTTAGCTGTTCATCAAATCTATTATTGTTTTTAGTATTCTGTTGGTTTTTTGATGCACATTCATACAAACATTTTAGTAAAGTATTTGAATTTAGTACTTTGTTGTATAAAGTTAATGTCTTATTATCTTCAATGCTGTCAATTAAAAGGTTATGTAAATTTGTATTCTCATTAATAAGTGACTAACTTTATCAAGTAATGGAAAGAAATTTGTTATTAGTGATTGTGGTAATTTATCATTCAATTAAGTACTTAATCGGCGCCGTTTTTCTCTTTCACATTTTTGATATTTTGCTTTTGCCCATTTTGATTCAGACTTTGTATTTTCAACTTCAGTATTAACAACTGCTTTGAATGTATTAGGCGTTAAAACAATTAAGATACAAGAGTCATCCGCCTCAATAACTCCACATTCATGAAAATCCTGTTGAGTTTCATTTGAACTAGATGGTGTTTCGCAATATTTGATATTAATTATGGTTAGTTGGTCGATGATGTAATGTTTTTTTAGGCACACAACTAATAAATTCATCGATGGTCTGTATTTTATTCTTCTCTACTAGTTAATTTTGCTTTGTGAATTTTCACATGTTTATAAAAATTTGAAAATACCTATCTTTTTGGATGTCATGGACTTGCCAACTTCAATATTTTTATTGGTAATTTGCATACAACACTTAATACTGTTGCAATAATATAATTTTTATTACTTGATTCATCTTCGTCTGTATTATTAACAATTTTATTTTCAATATGCAACGTTATATTTAGCTCTTCGTCATTGAATATATCCATTGCGTTTGTGTTTATCCAGTCAGTTATTTTTTTTAACACAATAGTTATTTCTGTTGATCAATCCACATTTATAATTTGCAATCGACACTTTTTTGAAGAAGGTACATCATCTACATAAATTACATTGAGTACCTAATTGTATACTATCAATTGTATTTTGGTATTTTATTTGTTACAAGTTGGGTAATGTTTTTTTTAGCTAACTTTTTCTTATAGAAATCCGAAATGCACATTAAAAGTTTTTTATATCCTGTTTAAATTTTTAAATTTTTAAAATATACCATAATATTCTGAATATTTATCCTCGTCTATTAGATCTGGTAATATCTCCCTAGCAAATTGTTCAGTTGACTAAATATCACTTTCATTTAGGAATTTTTGATAATATAAAATGATTTGAAAATCCATTTGCAATAAGTATTTTTTTTTAATGCTAATAGACAGTGAAGAGTTCAATTATTTTTCAGCTTCTTCAAATGGGCATACACCTTTTAAAATTTGGCTGTTATAAGTGTCATTCATTATCATATCCATCCCAAAACAATTTTAAACTTCCTAAACAAGATATTTACTTTTAACTAGTTTTATATAGGTAGGTTAATTTATATGCAGGTCTTGTTAATAAATATACATATAACCTAACCTAACTGTAGGTTAAAAGTTAAATTAATGAAACTATATATAAATTAATATATTATATTTTAAATAAACATGTTATGATTTCTTTTAAACATTATTACATTTTCCCCGTTTGAAAAGTTTTTAAGAATGGATTAGGGTGTGGTTGTTATACCAAGTTCTTTATATTATACCATCGGGTAATAGACATGCATGGAAATAGTTTATATAATATATACATAAACTTGTAGATATATCCCAGTATTTATATATTATATTAATGTAGGTATTGAATAGCTTATATCAATTTTTTCGTTGTTTTATAAGTTATTAAATGTTTAAAGGTTATATCAAAATTAAATAATATAATAATATTAGTTTACAAGAAACTATTTCTGTTAAGTTAATTTCAATGTAAATTACTTTTGTCAAATGTATGCTATAGTAGAAGTTCATATTAAAAAAGCAAAATATATCTAACAATAACAAGTATAAATAAATTATATATGAATTAAATTAATAAATTAAAATAAAACTAGGTACATGTATTTTTAAGTTGGTTTTAATTTATAAAAAAACTAATTCATTAAATATAACTTAAGTTAAGTGTGTTTAAAGAATTTTTTTTTTATTTTAAAGAAAATTAAAATCTAAATTATAAGCTATACCGTAGAATTTAAATTGTGTGACTAACACTAGTCCAATAAGCCAACGAATCCCACAATGAGTAATATTGAACGAGTATAATTCAATATTGTTAAAATAATTAAAATATTTAAGAATATGATATGAATCATATCATTATTTATGATTAATATTATATGCATAATTTTATAATACATTTTCAGTTGGAAATCATTAAAAAAATCTTGACTTGTTATAAATGATAATTGTTTACATCCTTTAATTTACATTCTATAGTATAACATGCATACATTATAACATTGGAATTTAAATTATTTACCAAACTTAAACAAAATTTAAGTTGAGATAAAAGATTTCAAGCAAATTATACATTAATTTATACTTTATAGTAAACATTGCATTCTTAATTCAATTGTTAACTTAATTTATTATAATTTATAATATTATGTTGTTTTTGAAATTAATGAGTTTTAAATTATTTATAACTAAAATAAAGCATTGTAAATTAAAATAAGTAATATTTTATTTATGAAAATAAATCTAAATAGTTTTTATTTTATTGTTTTTATATATATTTTTTTTATATATATTTTTTTTATATAATATATTTAGGTTTAATTTTCAGTTTAAAAAATAAATACAATAAATACATAGGTACTAAAGTAATATACTATTATAAATAAGTAACATAAAACTTACCAACTATCACACAGCTATCAGGATATGACAATATTTACAAAATATTCTCTCATGATCACGAAGAAAATATTTTTAAAATGTATTTAAAATCATTTACGTAATTTATATTTTTTATTGTTGTAGATTCTTATTTTAAAAATATTTTATAATAATCATTCTGAAAATATATTTATATGATACATTTTATATTTTTATAGAATATTAAGTTAAAAATAGTTTCTAACTTAAGTTTAAAAATATTTTCGAATTTGAAAACCGTAAATATATTATTATTACCTATGATAATAATTTATTAAAATAGTTAATGAAGTGTTTGTAAAAATTGAATATTATTATATAATTTAGTGCTTACGCCCCATTAATTTTCTTACCTGTGATTTTAGTTCTAATATTTTGGTGCCTATGCCCTATTAATTCTATTATTAACTAAAATAATACTGTTGTCGCTTAGGCCACGTAAAGTAAAATCTTATGGCGCTCATGCTAACATTTATAATTAAATTTTGCTTATTCACTATTTATACGCATACCTATTAATTAATTTACACTTGTTGGCGCTTATGTCTAAATGTAAATTTCTGTTTTGAATTGTAAAAAATAATCGTTTCAATAAATGAGTAAGAGTAATCGATAGAGAATGACGTCACTTATTATACTATGTTGCATCATATTATTATCGTGAATGTGTATCACTCAATTGGGCATTGGGATAACATTGAAGACAACAATTTAAAATCAACTCCTATAAACACTACACACCAATATATTTCTGATAAAAAATTGTTATTAAACACATTTTTTGAATTATTACCTAAGTTAGAAAATCATTACTGCAAGTACTTCTAAACTATATTTAGAACCAGTTTGGCTCATAAAAACGGCCTTATACAATTTTTATTGTCATGATTTTTATGTGTCACATAGTACCTCTCCAGCGAGTAATGCAATGTTTTACCTAACAGAAGAAAAAAATATTTTTTTATAAAAAACATGCATACCTAACCCAAAAAAGATGCATGTGATATATGTACAGTATATGAAACTGGAAATTTATCTATTGAACAAAAAGAGTTACATGGCCAAATTAAATTTGAAGCTCGTCAAGAAAAAGAAACCGACAAGGAATCAGAAAATAAAGATATGCAATCTGTATTACTTTGTCTTTAATCAAATATGTCATCACAATATAACAAAACTAAACTTGTTGTCCATAATTTCACATTGTATGACCTTAAAAAGAAACGAGGTTACTGGTTTTTATGGAATGAGACAGAAGGTGGATTAATAGCAAATTAATTTAGTTCATTGATTGTATATTTCCTACAAAAATGTGTTATTGACACTGCTAAAGTACATAATGTCAATATCATATTGCACAGTGATGGTTGTACATAACAAAATCGAAATTCAATCTTGTCTAATGCTCTACTTAATCTGTCATTACTATCAGGCATTACAATCATTCAAAAATATTTATTGAGAGGATATACACAAATGGTGGTTGATTCAATACATTCAGCCATTGAGAGAAAAATTAGAAACAAAAAAATCAATGTACCTGCAGACTATGTCACAGCTTGTAACATTTACTGAAATTATTTTTTTTAAATCAAATTGTCCTGGAAATAAGAAAGGTAATAAAAAAGCAAGTTATAAACAAGGTTTTCAGAAGCCTGAAGTAATTTTCTACTATCAAGGGATAGCACTAAACAAACTAAATAAGCATTGAGACACTACCCCCTACACACTCATAGAATCAATATCAAAAAAGAAAAATTTGAAAACTTACAGCACTTAAAAGTATCAATGGAGAAAGATTATCACTCCTTTTATGACAATTTGCCCAAAGAATAAATGTTTCGTTACTGATAAATTCAGTTATGGTATTTTTAATATTTTAAAATATTATAACTATATTATACTATATTTTAATATTTTTAATTCTACTATGTCATAATAACTACTAGTTATAGATTTATAATTTTACATTTTGTTACTGAAAAAAAGAGTATTTAATGCTCATCAATCTTTGGTGAATAATACCATCAAAAAAAAAACTATGTATGTGAACTGTATTCGACACTTTTTTATTTTATATAACACAAATCAAATTAATCTACATTTTTAGTGACATATTACCCTCACGGGCGTTCTCACGGAGGATATGGGGGATAGATTCCCTACCTCAGGCTCTTTATTTTCTTACATATTAGTGATATATATTTTGTCTAGCCTCTTAAGACTCTACGATAAATAGGCGGTCAAAACCGAACGCACCGATGCAGAGTGCTTGCAATCGACTAATAAGTTTTTATCGATACTAGCGATGCATCGGTACGGCGGCGCTACTATTTTGCACTAAGGGCCTGGTCACTCTATAGCGGTTTCGCCGCTGATTTACAACCCATATTTATTTATGGAACGCGTCACACTACCCCGATTATGCCACTGGTTGCCGCTGGTCGCCGCTCCAAACCGCAACATGTCGCGGTATGTCTGTTTCGCCGCGTCTAATATTTTTAACCATATTGATTTCAATTGTTCGTATCACACTTGAGCGGTAAAGACGCGCGGTAGAAATACTTTATATTTTTTTTAAATTTTTTAAATTAAAAAAAAATGAATGTATTCGATACAGAAATGTTTATTGTGAGTGTGGAGAAACACAAGTGCTTATGGAAAATAAGTTGCAAAGATTATGCTGATAAGCATGCCAAATTGTGGGCATGGAATGATATTGGAGGTGATTTATTTGAGGAATAGGAAAACTACGACGAGAACGAAAGAAGAATTAAAAGTAAGTACATTTTTTTAGTTAATTAGCAATTATTATTGAAGACCCGGATGTTTGAACAATCAAGTATTAATTACAAGGGTAATAAGACGTATATTATAATGAATTAAATTTAAAGAGTAGGTAATTAATCTTTATGACAAATAATTATTAAATAAACTATTTTACAATACGTGAATAAAAAATAAAAAAATATGTAAAATTTTAATCTTAATAGTATAATAATTATCCTTATATTTTAATAACTTCTATAGTTTAGTAAGAAAACCTAGATTGAAAGGGTATTGACCAGGCGCCCATCAAATATTCCCCAAAATAGTCGCGTACTTGCGTACCTTGCACACGAGCTCCTTCAGCCCCGCCATTTTCAAAGTCTTCCATGACATCAGAAAAAGTATCTTTAAATTTGTAGCCATCTCTCTTCATACATAATTTTCTTTTCATGAAACTCTTTGAAGTCAACTACATATTCAGAGAACACGTTGCAAAGTTCCAAAAAGTTACCTTATGAATTTGGAAATATGGTTTCATTAGTTATATTATTTATTGCTAATAATTTATATATCATAGTATGAATTTAGTACCTTGGTTGCATAAATCAGAATCTTCACGGTGCCCCCTAAATGAAACACCTTGTTTTGCAAGATACAAAACTATTTCGATCAAATTTAAAATATACTTCCGATTTTTCATAACTATTTCACTTTGAGCACTTAAGATTTGAGATTTAACGCTACCCACTTTTTTACTTGATTTATAAGCATCCGTTTTTGATACATTTGTTAAACGATTTTGGGACGTTTTGTGCTTGTTTAATTTATCAACAAACTGGATTATATGAAAAATGTATAAGTATAATGACTAGTTTAAATACCTAATGCCTTATTAATTATTAATATTACATTCGAAAATAATACTAATTATATAATAATATATAATAATATAATACTAAGTCCAGTCTTTGTCCATGCTGGTTCAACATCACCCGTACCAAATATGAGACAGACATAACAAAAAGCAACAGGCTATACTCTAGCCATGCACATTCAACAAACCATTGTTTATTAAATTACCTGTATTGGTTCCCAAACTTTGTTTTTGGATAAGCCTAAAAGCATTTAAGCATATGCAAAGCACTAAGCAGTTATCTATAATAATGTAAAATAAAGTTAAGAAAAGAACTTACTGCCAATATAGGGCGGTATGGTTCATTTACTATATCTCCTAATCCTTTTTCATTGTCAACGTCAATGGTAAGGTAGGTAACATTTTGTTCTCGTTCACACAAACTACGTGACGTGCTTGGACCAGGATCATCAACGATTTCACTGTCTTTCACTGTTTAACTGTTTTTAAGTTTGGGTGGGTAGCTTCAATATTTTATTTTTTTGTTTGTGACCTCGATTGGCTTTCATTAAATATTTATATTGATGTTATGTGTGCGGGCCGTAGTATATAGTAATAATATACGAGTCCGGCTATCAAACTCTAATTATTACGACACCTAGTTCTAAGAAATATGTTATGTAGGACTAGTTGGTTGTGTGGTGGTGTGATAGCTCGAACAGCAGTGGTCGGGATTGCTGGGTAAAAATACTGTCGAGCTATGTAGTGTATGTTGTGGATTATGTGTATTTGTGTATGAATGTGTGTATGTATGTAGAAGTGTAGAATGTGGAAGTGTGTACAATAAAACAAATAATAATAAAAATGGTAACAAGGTTTCTGGTAATAAGTTGCTGTTGCTGTATAATACACAATAATAATAATAATATAAATATAACAAAATCACAGCAACACAAATGTATAAAATATGGTATAATAAATAAATCAAGCCCTTATGGCTATAACAGTAAATAATATATTATGGCCCTTCTGGCTCAACAGAAAAAGATATAATACAAAGCTCGGCCCTTATGGCGCGAACAAACCAAATAATAATAATAAATAAACACAGCTATTTAAACTGATGCTCGTGTAAAAATAATTTCTTAATTACAATTAAATAATAATAATTTTGGTACTCACATATATGGTGTGGAACGTAGACTGGCCAGTGTACTTTCTACTACAATAATAATCTCACAACAGTACAAAATAGATATACATATAAAATAATTGACACGGCTCGCTATTTTGCAGAGCTTACTATTTTACAAGGCATGTATCGCTAAAATAATATTTGAATGAATCACATATATAATATAGTTAACGTGGCTCGCTATTACGCAGAGCACACTATTTTACAATAGATATACATATTAAATAATATAATTAACACGGCTCGCTATTATGCAGAGCACACGAGCACACTAATTTACAATAGTCAATAGATATATAAATAAAATAATAATAAAGGTATACATCATGATATGTGGTGTTTATACCTCACACGCCAGTTTTTCTTCGATCACTATTAGGCAGAACACACTATTAGTAAAAAAAGGAACTATGATTGTCTTACGACTTTGATATAATATATAAAAATCACACGGACAAAAAAAAACTGGGCGTCCGTTGAGACGTTTTGTACGTACTGAATAGTGACTATATTGATTTCGTGAGTGTGCGTGTTTGTGTGTTATTCATTATCATTTTATAATATTACTAGCCCTCCGTGCTAGCTGGGGGAGACCCCCAGACCCCTTGGTCGGTGAAAAGTGGGTACCGATGGTGGACGTAGAGTCGTAGGAATTATTAAAATCATTGCTGTACTCGCTGGTCAATCAATAATCAAAAGTCGTAGCAGGTGATAACGATTTATGATGAGGCGTGTAGGTATCGTTTCGAAAGCGGCAAATTTGAAATTCCAGTTTAACAGTCGATACGGTCCAGTCTTGTGCTGTTATGAATGTCGAAACGAAAAGCGTAAAGCCGAAAGCCGTATTTAAATGTCTAGCAAGTCAGTCACGTCAAGTGAATGCCGATTTCGGAGAGTATATCGTTAGAATTATGTACATAGCACCTGTAACGTCGCACTACGTCCTACCATACTGCTAGACGATATGAGTAGGTAATACGATTGACGTAGCGATATGTGGATTAATGATAAAGGGTTTTTGATGAGGCCCACCGGTGAGGTGGTAATCCATCGAAAGCGACAATATTTGAAAACCGTGTTCGAGCATCTATCGATTCGTTAGGGAGTTGGTAATCAAAAGTAGACCTTTTAGTGGGCCCCGCATGAAACGTTCAAAACTGTAAGGTTTAATGCTGTATCATATACAATATCTCAATACCATAATTAGTCAATTAATCAGCCACACCGTCACAATACAAATTAAAGGATAAATGTTAAAAAGTACCAATAAAAACGAAATGAAACCGACAGACGAATGCGAATACATTGCAATGTCTGATAAGTTTTGGCAGAGAATAAATTAAGAATAATTGTTATTGTCATTGCTCACCAAATGAGTACACTATAAAATCCTGTACACATGCCATAGTAATATACCCCCAGACCCCCTTGGTCGGTGAAAAGTGGGTATCGATGGTGGAGACAGAGTCGTTGGAATTATTGAAATCTTTACTGTACTCGCCGGTCAATACTCAAAAGTCGTAGCAGGTGATAACGATTTCTGATAAGGCGTGGAGGTATCGTTTCGAAAGCGGCAAATTTGAAATTCCAGTTTAACAGTCGATACGGTCCAGTCTTGTGCTGTTATGAATGTCGAAACGAAAAGCGTAAAGCCGAATGCCGTATTTAAATGTCTAGCAAGTCAGTCACGTCAAGACAATTCTGATAAAGCGCAACGTTCGAAATTCCATGTCCCTAGACAGGACAGCATCGATAATCTATGTACGGTCCAGTTTTGGAAACGCAAAGCGTAAATCTTAACGCTGTGTCTGGGTGTCTAACAATTCTGTCACGTAATGATGTGTGTGGCCCGTTAGGTCGGACCACAATAGGCGTGTTTTGGCGGTGTAACCGGCGCTAACCGCTAGTTAACTGTTTACTGATATCGTTTTCGCGATTACGGTTACTGTAACCGGGTAACTAATTTCGTGAACGAGTTTAGTGAATTTTGTAACCGTCGATTTCGACCTGGTAAGAGGGTTTACTGAGATTTGGTTACTAAAAAGTTTATGATAAAAACGTGATAACAATAAAATATTAATTTAATAAATTTACTTTAAGTAATTTTACATAATTAAAACCAATAGTAGATTTGCCTATATAATACACTAGTACATTTTAATAATTTTAATTATGGAAAGTACTAATTACGATTTCATTGATTTTATCAGAGACGAACAGGAATGCATACAAATAAAAAACAGGGAAGTTTATTGCAAACTTTTGGACAAAGGTAAGTTATTTATTTTCCGAGTATAATAATCATAAGATTAATGATATAGATAGGTAGTGCTTAATACCTTAAATTATAACCTACACTCAGCGGTGCAACTAGACACTTGGAGGCCCTTAAGTTTAATATAAAATGGGGCCCCTACCCAAAAATATAAATGATCTTAAACCTCTCCTCCTTAAACCTAACCTCTCAAAAGGCAATCAAAATAATTTCATAAAATGAAAAACAATTTTATAAACTACAATATATTTTTTCAAGCTGGGCACAGTGGGCACGGTATTGGTCTTTGCCTTAATTAAACAAATTTAATTTTATGAATTTTTCAAGAGAGCCCATCTCCTATTCACAGTGGCGTCTAACATTGGAGGTTTGACCTTTTAAGATTCTGAGCGGAGCGACAAATGTACTAATTTTCCAGTGATTTGTTTTTTTTTTTTTGAGAGTATACACGATAAGTAGTCAAAATAATGGTTTGATATAATATTTATAATAGTAGATGTTAAAATATCAGCCATATCCCCTCACATGACAAAATCATTTGACCGACACTGCCTATTCATCACAACTATTATTTTAATGGTACCATTCTTAACCGTATTTTCCTTTATAAGGATGTTGGTATTCATTATACTACGTAATTATACTTTGAGCATCACATAAATGTGTACTTGGTTTTAGATGGCAGAAATTATGAAATGTTTGTGGGTATCGAATACCTAAATGGAATTGGTGCTTTGTCACAAGATGATATGAATACAATTTGCGAAATAGATCCGATTGAATTTAATAATGATCAAGGTTTGTATTTTAATGCATTTAAATTTTATATAATAGGAGTATTTAATTATATTATTGGTTTTATGTTTTTTTAGTTTTAGATACATCTGAAAGCGAGCCAGTGGATGCCAACCAAAACGAATCAGTAGAAGATTCTGTTGAAAATGGTAAGAAATAATGGTACAAATGTATAAATATTATTATACTTATGTAAAAAATAATTAAAATATTTTCTATAATGTAGGTATTTTTTCTTTTTAGGCAAGTTAATAATTTTTTGGTGTCTATATATTTAAATCTTTAGAAATTTAATTTAGTAAACTAGTTATATCACCAGTTACTTGCCTATCAGTAGGCAAAACTAATACATTTATATAAATTATAAGATTATAATCATGATAGTTGTTAACAGGGTTTATATGGTCTAGCAAACGGCCTACACCAAAGGATAACGAAGGGACGGAGACCTTCATTTCTATTGTAATAAGTGAGGAAGTACAAAAAAAAATGGTTGACAAGAAAACAGTAAAAACCAAAGTCTGGCAAACAGTATATTCTAAAATGAAAGAAGCTGGATATAATGTAGCAGACAACATAAAAGAAGGTGGAAACAAATGCTTCCAGAAGTGGCGAAATTTGGAGAAATCCTATCAGAACCATAAAGCTAGATCATTAAAAACTGGTAATGGTTTTATGAAGGCTCCTCCCCATTATGATATATTGCACTGCTTTATGGAATCTAAACATAAAATTAATCCACCATCAGTATTAGATACATTATCAACTAACACTAGTACAATGTCCAAATGTATTCCAAATAGCAACGTTGGAACGGTATCATCAGTTTCATCGCCAGTCCCCAAAAAATCCCTATTTACTGACCTTTCTGATAATGAAGATGAAGAACCAAAACTTTTACCACCATCATACTTCACAATCCTAAAACGACTCTAAAGCCTACAAATAAATCTGACTTACTTATTCAAACCATAAACAAACAACATTCAGAAATGATGATGATCCAGAAAGACCAGCACTTAGAATTTATGAAAGTTCTTAATGAACAAACTAAATATCGTGCCCAGATGGCTGGAATTTTTGAAACAATTGCTAAAAGTTTGAGCAAAAAACCAGCCAAAAAAAGATAACACAATGTAAGCTCATCTGAATCTGATTAGTTGTATATTCATAATATTCATAAGATATATATTAGTATTTTCATTTTATTTTTTAATTAATTTCCTAAGGACTTTTATTTTTATTTTTTGATAAGCATATGTATTTGTAAAGTAACAAACATGCGAGACTGATTATTTTGATTATTAACTAGGTATATAAGACTATTATGAAAAATCATTATTTATTTTTACTAAGGAGTAATTTATGTTTTTATTTTATGGATTTTATTGTTTTGTTTTATTAGTGTATAAGTGTTGCAAAGTAGCATTATTAGATTGTTAACTATGAATAATATTATGTAAAGAGAGAATAAAATTATATATATTTATTTGAAGGTCTAGTTATTTGGAAGTACCAGTAAATTTAACAATTTGTCTCTTTTAAAATTCCCCTGCTGTCTTTCAATATAGTCTTCTCTAATAACTACTTGCGGTGTTTGCATTTTTTGATAGTCTGTTAAAACTGCACTCATTTTATCGTTGTTCACCAAACAAAAGTTATGTAAAAAGCAACAAGTTAGGATGACTTTTGGAGCATTTTCAATCTTTGTTTTATTCAAATATAATAATCTTCTCCAGCGTCCTTTTAATAAGCCAAATGCACATTCAATGGCAACTCTAGTTTTTGCATGGAGGTAGTTGAATTTGGTTTTTCGGTGTGTTATATTTCCATAATTTTTAAATGGAGTGATTAACCATTCTCGGTTAGGATATGCTGTGTCTCCTAACAGATGATATTTATTGTAAAATAGAGAACTTGGCCCATTTTCGGTTACTTGTTTATATAATTCTGAATTAACCAATACTCTTGCATCATGAATGCGGCCAGGAAATCCTACTGAAATATTGGTGAATATTTTTCCCTCTGTGCATACTGCTTGTACAATCATACTTTTACCAAGTTTACAATTAGTATAACTATCAGCTTGTTTCAATGGAGCTTTAACATTTATATGTGTACCATCGATAGCCCCAATGACACCTATTCCAGAAAAAAACAGAAAAATTAATAAACTTGTTATTAATTTAATAATTATTAAACTGTTAATAGGTTCAAAATTGTTTTATTATTGTACCTGAAATACCTCCTTTTAACTTAAATCTTTCTTCAATCACCAGACATTCTTGTCTACTTGGCCAATGGATAAATGCTTCAAAATTTAAAATAATAACATTCATGAAATCATTTAAAATATTGTAAACCGAAGATTTCACTACATCAAAGTGGTCACTTATTGCCTGCATTGGCCCTTCCTTTCCAAAGTACCACAGAGCAATAAGCATTTTTTTTTTTAATTGAAATAGGTGTACCCACAACATTTTCTTGGCAAAATTCTGGTGAAACTTGTTGTAGGAAATTAAGTAAATTATAAAAAGTGTCTTGGGTCATCCTATAGTTAACATGGAAATCATGAGCACTATACTTAATGATCCAGTCTTCAATATCAGCTTTTGGACGAAAATGCTCATTCCGAATTACTGTACTTAATAAAGTTATTTTTTTAAAATTACATTTAGGTTTCGTTATTACTATATTGCTAGTAACAATATCATCAGACTCTACAATGTCGTTCATCATCATTAAAATCAGGGACAACTTCTTCCGTGAAAAACTTATGCTCACAAAATAAAGTATTGTACAAATTTCTTTACACTAGTAAAAAATAAAAACTTATACACAAGTAGAGATTATTATACTTGAACTTGATTTTAGAAATTTGTATTTTGTATTTTTGTATGCCCGGTATTTCTATGATAAGTGTTATCAAATATTTCAGTAAACATGTTCAAGCAATTATTGTTTTGGCGTTCTAGTAAACGTTTTCTGACCGTATTCTATAACCATAAACTTATTTATTAAACAGTTTACTCCGCCAAAACACGCCTAATATTTAAGATATATATATCTGTTGTAATCGTGGGTCGGAAAATATTGTAATCAGATTGACGTTTTGATCATGTCTAGATAATGATAAAGGGTTTTTGATAAGGCCAAAAGGTTTGGCGGTAATTTATCGAAGGCGGAAATGTTTGAAAACCGTGTTGGAGCATGTAAAAATTAATTTAAGAGTAGGTCGTCAAAAATCGGCCTGTGGTGGGCCGTATGTGAAAAAATTCTAAAATTTAAGGTTTAATGATATGTTCGAATTTGAATTACTATTGTACTGATTATATATAAATTAATTAGCAACACTGTTATTTTTGTCGATTCCGTTACCCGCATGGGTTACCTGCGTTGCAACTCTTGTTATTGTCGTTGTAAACCGTTCTTAGACAATTAACTTACTGTCAATACACATTACACATTTTCACAGGAACAACGTCCGCAGAAACGTAAGTACCTATATAACATTATATTTGAACCTAACTTACAAAAAAAAAAACGATTAAATAAAAAAACAATACACATTACTCGTTCACGGCTTTTTAATAACTAAACTTTTTTAGAATGAGCAACCGTACCATTAATATTAGTGGCCATGGCTGCCAAGTGTATAACGGCCCGGTGTACGGCGACAACGGCCGTAACAAACGCGGTGGCAACCGCCGTAAGTATAATAATAACATAACATTAATTCTAAAACATAAACATAACGTTCACGCATTTCAGAATGTTACAACTGCCATAAAACCGGGCACCTAGCACGTGACTGTGGTAAGTGTGAAGTACACACTTTCCTTAACAGTATGAAAAATTATATCAATGTAATTTATGTTGTAGCCAAACGTCGAAATGCAGGCGCTTCACGGAGCGGTGGCGGTTCCCGGAGCCGCACCGGTGGAGGTTCCCAGAGCGGCGGCGGCGTCCGTGGTTGGGAGTTTTACCGGGAGAAGTACCGGGTACGATCCAGGTCCCGATCACGGTCGCCAGTGTCCAAGAAGTCGACGGATAAAGTAACTATATAAAATATTAAGTTTTTGGATACAACTTTTTAGACACATTATTTTCAGGAGTTAAGGAGTCGAGGCGAGTCGCCGGCGCGGGCCGTCAATCAGCCTCGGGTGATTGATGTGAGGATAATAATATAATATGTATAATTATATGTATAATCTAACTAATAGTTATTTTCAGGAAGTTTCTGAAAGACCGTGAAGGAGTCGGTCAGTGTAGCGGCAGACCAATAGTAAGTTTTTAACATCAACATTTTTTTTACAAAACTGCTATGTTTATTTTTTGTTTTTCAGCTGATCAATAAAGAAAATTATTGAAGTTCATTAAAATGTATTTTTATTTCATTTCCTTTAATCTTGTTTTTCCTTTCGGGTATAAACACTGTTGTGTAGAGGAGGTACTTTTTATCTACTCTTATAAGAAAACATAAATAATAAGTAGGTTACCTTGAATAGTATGTATGAAGATTTACATGTAACAAATTGAATTTATTATCAATAATAATTGCTTTCCTTTACTGTTGATTATTGGATTAGAGAACAAATTGCATCTTTTTCAAGGTTAGGTTAGGTAATAAGATGATAGATTTGGACGTTTTTTGTATAATATAATTTAATTACATTTAATAAAATAGGTACAATTATTAACAGATGTTCACAGTGATAACAAAATGTTGCAAATGTATTTATAATGTTAAATTGTGTGTGTGTGTGTGTGTGTGTGAGTTTGTGTTTAACATATTACATAACGAAGAACCAATACTTAAGAGTGATTAAAATGCAATTTTTATACATGTTTATGAAATAAAATATAAAATGTAATGTAATTATGTTAAAGGCATACAAATATATTAAAATTATTACAACTATTGAATTGTGTATAAACATTTTTCATAAACATTGATTACAAAATGTATTAATAAGGATTAACAGTTCACAGTGATTCGAGTACAATATAATACAAATACACATAATATACATTTTAACATATTACAAAGACTACAATAAAATTCAGTGATAATGTTTACACGATATTTAGACATTTAGACGGAGATGATTTAGTAGAGTTTTGGAACGGAACGGTCCATCCCGCGTAATATTGGAAAGGATAGCTGCGTTTAGACCAAGAGGATTAAGGACAGTTTTGGAACGCGCCGTTCCATCATGCGTGATATTAAAAGGATGGAACGTCCCATTCCATCATTTGGTAATTAAAAATTAACCAAATGACTATCACGCGTGATTGGACCGTGCAAGTTTTTCCACGTGGTGGATTGTACATGCCAATCATTTCCTAATTAAAATGAAAAATTTCATCACGCGGGTTGGAGTGATCATTTGGAACGCGACATGACAAAACTGTGCGTGTAAACAGTATTTACAAACGATTGTACACGATCTATCATGTCCTTTAGTCATTTTAAAACTTTGACCACTCCACCGTTCAAGCAACTACAGTTAACACGTACCACAGCACCTGTACACTACTAATATTTGAAAAAACGTGTTTATCGTACCTATACTTAGTGTTTAAAAATGTCCTCTTTAAGAAGAAAAAAACAATTAGTAGGATATGCTGCTGTTTACTATATACATATGAATATGGTAAAAGCACGATCTCCAAGATCAATTTGGATGAAGAGTTGGCTGTCAGATAAGACAAAATTTGGTCACTTACCATTAATTAATGAACTTAGAAATAATAACCCTGAAGATTTCAAAAATTATTTAAGAATTGATGGAACAACATTTGATTTCTTACTAAGTATAATATATTTTCTAATTTTTTTTTTTACATTTTAGTGTTGTTCAATAATTAAATACAATTTATATAATTATCTGCCTAGGTTTAGTTGGCCCATTGATACAAAAAGAGGATACCATCATGAGGGAAAGTATTCCTCCAGAACAAAGATTGTTAGCAACACTAACATTCTTAGCTACTGGTATGTCTTACCAAAGACTAAAATTTCCAACTGCCATATCAGCTAGCAGCTTATGTGAAATAATACCTGAGACTTGTGATGCAATTTTTAAAGTTTTGAAAAAGGATTACCTTACTGTAAGTATTGTATAAATAACAGCATCATAATTTTTTTTTTTAGTAATTTATAGTTATTGATAATTTTACACCAATACGTTTATAATCTATTCATAGTTGGTACCAACCCAGAACCTTAAAGTCGATTTAGTATAAAATAAAAATAGCTATAAATATAGTGAAGATAAATTATTTAAACTACATAAAGAGCTGTTGAACACAATAATGTGATTGTTCATCATAAAAAAAAATGTCTCATTTACTATTCAACATTTTGAGTCTTGTACCACCTACACATTATTACAATTTAAATTTTTAAGATACCTACATAGGTATGACGAGAAACTTTTTTTAATTAATAAATGTGCCCAGTAATTATTACTTTTGACATAGAATATTATTAAAAATAAATGTAAATTACATAAAATAATATTTATTTAACATAATTATCATAAATAACAAAAAAATAAATATAAATCACTTGTTGTGTTGAAAAATAAAAAAACAATTTATGTAAGTAATAAGTGTACTGTATGTTATTCACCATAAACCTTTAAACTTGGAATAATTTAAACTAAATACATTCTTTGTAATTATAACATAATATATAAATTATTAATAAAAAAGAAATGTAAAATAATAGTATTTATTTAACATAATTATCACAAAAAAACAAAAAAATAAATACAAATCACTTGTTGAGTTGAAAAATAAAAAACAATTTCTGTAAGTATAACAGTATGTATAGACTAGAACATAGTTATCATGAGTAACAAAGAAATAACATTAAAATATCATACTTCTGATCAAATTACATGTTAATATAAGAACAAGAGTTGGAAAAATCAAGAGCAGATTCATCGGTAACTTTTGCATCATCATAATTCCACTGTGAATTTGGCATATTATTTACCATAGATTCATCAGCAACCTTTGTTTCAGTAAAATTTATAACGTCCATAGAAGAAGCAGAATAAGTGTAAGTGTAGCTTAAAGGAGAGGTGGATCTGGAATGTCTGGATACAGATGTAGCAGGGTTAATGACAGGATAGGTAGTGATTTCATTTGTAGAAGGAGTATTTGGAAAATAATAATGATTGTTTGAATGATCTGTAAATTAAATAACAATATTGTAATTAAATATAAGAATATAGCATTGTGACTAGTTTTATAGAAATACTTTTAAAATCATATTTGAAAACAGATACAAATACATTCAAAAAATATTTAAAATACTATTAAAATATTTAAATACAATTACTCAAATAGTTAAAAACACTAATCAAATTAATGAAACAAAAAAATTCATACTTATATTATTTTGTAGTCCAATGTCTGGTGTCAAAGTATTTAACAGTCCTTTAGACAGTACTGTGTTAATCAACGATTCAGCAATAAGATATTGAACTTGAGTCATTTTGCGAGTTTTAGCAGCAACACAAATTCCTAAAGCCTCAATCATGAAAAACTTGAAACATCTGTTCTAAACAGACAAAAAATTAGTAATGTTTTAAAAAGAAAAGCTATAGAAGATGTGTGTGAGAGACCATGTAAAATAATTCACAATGAATTACGCAAGGGTGATGTAGAAATACTAACTTCTTATGACATTTCTCGTATTCGTGACAATATGTACCAAGCTCGAACTCATATTTTACCAAACCTACCAAAATCCATCTTTGATGTACATGAAATAATTAAAAATCAACAAATTATATCAAACCGAGGGGAAAATATGATATTTATTAATGATCGTAAAAATAATATTATTGGATTTTCTTGTTCTACGAATTTAGAATTACTGGCTAAATCAGTAATTTGGTTAATTGATGGCACATTTAAGAGTGCCCCAAAATTTTTTTACCAAATGTTCACAATACATACTATTAAAAATGAACAATATATACCATTATTATTTATATTATTGCCAAATAAAAGACAAGAATCATATTTCGTAGCTTTTGAACATATAAACAAATATTTTTTTGATTTAAATGTAACATTAAATGTACAGCGTATCCTTGTGGATTTCGAAATAGCAATACACTCTGCTATCACTGATGTGTGGCCAAAAATAGAAATTAAAGGCTGTCGCTTCCATCTCGGTCAGAGCTGGTGGCGAAAAATTCAAGAACTCGGTTTATCTGTAGAATATGAGGATCAATACTCCGAAATAAGCAAATTTTTAAAGTATGTTTTTGGTTTACCTTTTCTCGGCCCAGATGAAGTAGAAAATGCATTTGTGTTTGATCTAATGTCTTGTAGTGTTTCAAATAATTCTGATGTTCTAAAATTTGCAACTTACTTAATGGATAACTATGTCATGAATTATGCTTTATTTCCTCTCCGTGTATGGGCAGAATCATCAAATTCAATGCTACGCACAACTAATAGTTGCGAAGCATTTCATTCAAAGTTTAATTCTATGTTTTATTCAAGCCATCCAAATATATTTCAATTTACTGAAGTCATTAAGAATTTGCAATGTGATGTGTACATTAAAATTAGAAGTTCTGGACAATTATCAAAGACAACTCGTGAAAAACATTTATTTCTATGTTAAAAATTAAATGCATATAAAAATGGACAAATTTCACGATTTGAATTTATAAAAACGATATCATTTAAATTTTTGCCTAGTATGTAATTTTATAAAAACTATTAATGTAGTTATTTTTGCTTTTTATTTATATTTTATTTATTAGACGAAATAACATAATTTATTGTTAGATTAAAATTTTTACTATAATAATAATATGACGTTTTTATACTCATTTTTCGTGTTAAATATAATATATAACATACTTTTAATATTTTAATAAAAAAATTAGTCAATGTGAATTTATAAAAATTGTTTTATTTAAGTTTTTGCCTTATATGAAATATTATTAAAATTGTTTGTGTAGTTATTTTTACTTTTTATTTATATTAGTTAGACCAAACTTGTGTGTAACCCGAAAAAACTGGGGGACACAATTCGTGTAACCCGAAAAAAACATAGGGACGCAATTCAGTATTTGGGACACAACTCGTTTACAGCCGGCATGTAGTACCCACTATTAAAAATAATATTATTTATAATCAATGGAAGTTCAAGTACCTACCTGCAAAATATGTGTTATTATGATACTTGGTATCTAATTAGTTTTCCTGATTCAATAATGTTCAGATTCTGATTGATTACAATATGATAATTTATTTTAATGATATGATCTTACTATTTTTGTTCCTAAACTATAATAATGATGGAAATGGAATAGCCAGTAGCCAAATAAGTTACTTATTATACATAAGTCATAATAAAAGTTTAAAATATTGTATAGACATAGATATTAATTTTTAATTTTAATTTAAAGTAACTTGAGTTAGGCATATTATTAGGTAATAGGTAGGTAAACTTATTATAAGTTATATTGAATTCCAAAATACTATTGATTATGCCTTTCCTTTTTGCAACATTTCTTCCTGCCAATCAACTTTTCCTCCTCCATTATAAAACTGTTTATAATTATTTCTGTTGTTTCATTAATTTTGCGTTCAATTATTTCATTGACGTTATTAATTTTTATAAAAGACTTACATGTCGTTTTAGTACATCTCCATCTTTGCAATTTGGACTTAAATAATTTATGAAAACAAAACTTGTAACCATCAATTACCAAAAGCATTTTGTTGTTCTCACTCATCATTTGCTCCATAGTGGACGGTTGGTGTTTGACTGACTAGTAAATTAATCGTATAATATTGTATTACTATTATTATATCTCGTTGAAAATTCAAGTGTGATATTGGAATATCCGAGTATAGTTATATGTATATAATATATAGTTCGTTATCTTAATATAGTAGATGATCAAGATACACATGTACATGTACAATGACAATCGTTGTAGCTCAATGCACACCTTATCTCCACGCGATAATAATAATCGACAGAATCGAATTTTATTCAGTACCTAAATATCTCATAAAATATATGTTGGTATATTTTATACAACATTGAAATGGAAAAATTTCTTGAATCGAATTTATAAAAACTTTTTTTTCAATTAACAAAATAACATATTTTTAAACCTCATAAAACAGTTGGAATACAATTCGTGTATCCTACTTTTATCATCGGGACACAACTCGTGTACCCCACTTTTATCATCGGGACACAACTCGTGTACCCCACTTTAATCATTGGGACACAACTCGTGTACGAGAAATTTGGTCGGGACACAACTCGTTAACTGCGTACATGCCCACCTCCTAGTAAATAAATAACAATGAATTTATTATGATGTGTCTACTAATAGGTATTCAAATAATAATCTATTTACATTAGTTTTATATAAGAAGAAGGTATTAAATTAAAAAACATACTTTAACTGTAATTACATTTTCGTCGTTAATCTTTTCATTATTATCAATATAATTATCTTCACTTATAAGATTTTTTTGACCATTTTCTGTGATAGAATCATTATTTTCATCATCACTTATATTTGAGATACTTTCCTCTGGCATTTCTTGCTCTTTTGTGAATAGAAGTTGGTTATAGTACCATAATGATGGAATGTGAACACTATCAGCCGATGAACCACTTTTATTCTTAGTTTCATACGACTTATTAAACTCTTTCCTGAATGACCCACGTAAGCTTTGGATTCGACTTACGACCCATGCCCGGTTTGCTTCTGGATAAACTGTTTTTGAATAGTCTGACAGGAGATCGTAAGCGATAGTTTTGAGATTCCTATTTGTGTATACTTTTTTGTCCTTTATTTTCCATAGACATGGTTGCCCGTGATAAATGTTGATAAATTCAGTTAAAAATTCTTTCGTCCAGTTTCTAATGTCTGACATGATTACTATACGGTGATCACTAATCACCAAAGTCCAAAACAATTAAAATAACAATTACACTGAAACAGCACTTAATTATACCAAACTATAAATTATTATAACCAAATACTGTATCTTAGTTAGCGTAACTTAGTACATTATCAGGTTATAGTACGTCAATCAATTGGCGGGAAATAATTATTTGATAAGAGCACAATAAATTATTGTATGGTAGCGGGAAATGTATTGCCATAGAACATTATAGAAGTGATAGAAGCGACACTCGCCCCTCCACTTTAATTGTTTTTATTTCGTGGCGGACTGATTGATGTTGTAAGGTTGGCGGTAAGGCATGTTGTTAAGAACGCTTTTATCTCCGAAACGGTCCGCTCGAGACCAGCCCGCCAATGTTTAAAAAAAATAAGGTCGCTGCATACTACCTTAGAATAAATAACAGTATAATATAGAAAATAACTATGTAATAATAATATTAAAATAACTATGTAGGTACCCATATTATTTAATACTATGTTCTGTGATATTACATAGGCCATATGGTTTTATTTTGAGTGTACACTGTAAAAAAATAGTACAGTAGCAAACAGAATTAAACAGTAGCCAAGCGGTGTCTATCTGAAAGTGCCATTGCAGATTTTAGTGAGAGGATGGACTGTGTGTTAAAATGCTCCCACTGGTAGCAAAGGATGGCCTGTCCTTTCTGTTTTTTTTTGAAAAGAAAGAAGCAAACGACAAATGCATTTAGACACACAATCCATCACTAGCATTTGTCATCTACTTAAAAATTTATAATTTTGCTATGTACTGACGTCCCGCTGAGACATCTAAACACGCATATACACATTACACATAGATATGTATAAGTGACCCTGGGGCGTATGATTTCGCCAACCAATTATATTGTGTAGGACCTCAATAGTTATATCGAAGGCCAAACTTCTAGCCTTTCCAAAATATTACCATAATTGGAATTAAATATACGAAATATTAAATATGAAATCGTAGTCTTGGCAGGCGTATTTAGAGATATGATTATTGTCGTCGGGTTATGGAGATTACGTGTCGCGAATAACCAGGATGTGGCCGACCGGTCGCATGGGCGTGGGAAGCTACGATATTAAAATAATACACGCGTACGCTTTTGCACGACTCGGCCATGGACACATACGTATCTTATCGATAGGAGAGGAAATGCAGAGAGTAGGACTATCTGGACTATATAGGAGAGCCCCGATTAGACCCAATTCAGACGTGAGCCACCAGAGTCAGAACAAGCACCTTCACGCCAGACACCAGTCCAATTTAATTATTCGGACTTAGAATATTTTACAACCAAATCATTTTGTGCAGTAAAAGTGTTTCATTTACATAGTAATCAAATAAATATCTAATAAATTAATCACAAATTAAGTTGTTATACTTATTACACCCAATCCATCTACCTCAACACCAGTCGTTTGTCCTCCTGTATGCTGGGACGCTACAAATTTGGCGCAGTCGGTAGGATTTTCCATCAACGGGAAGCTGAAAATTTTTTGTTTTCAACTTCACGGAGGCAACTCACCCAAGAGTCACGTTTGGAGGACTGATCACCTTCCAGCAACTCCGGGAAAAAGAGAATCTACGTAGCAAGCAGCTAGAGCAGTCAGGACAACAACAAGAGCAACAATGGAAGCAACTCAAGCAGTGACAGTATTGTGAGTTGTAATTTAAGTTTTGGGGTACTTATTTATGTAGGAATTTTAATTATAAGGCTCTGTCACGTCTCCTTTGGACCTGTTAGGACCATCGTATAAAATTTATTGTGAAGGTGTATATATATATATTATCTACTTAAAGAAATAATATGGTAGGTAATGTATAAAAGTGTAGGAAAATTTTGAGAAATATATATATGTTATCTACTTAAAGAAATAATATGGTAGGTAATGTATAAAAGTGTAGGATAATTTTGAGTATATAAAGGGTATATGTACCGATAAAAGTGTTATAAAGAGAATAAATGAGTATAAAGTGAATTTAAATAAATGTTATATGAGAATAATTTTGTGGTATAAATTAATATGAAATGAATATAAGTGAAAATAAATGAGAATAATTTTGAGATATAAAAGTGAATATAATATAATTGAGAAAATAATAAAGAGTATATATATAATTGGAAATACGCGCGTAATGTCCTATAATGTAATGTCATATAATGCAATGTCATATAATAGATTGAATTGAAATAAAGAGATATTGAGTTTAAAAAATAATTGAGAGTTTATTAAATGGTAGTTAAACCATAATTTTTGTGATTTTGAGAAATATTGATATAAATGGATAATTGAGTTTTAAAAAGAAGAAATAAATAAGTGAATAAATATTTGAAATAAATGTGCGCACATACATATATAAGTTGAATTAAAAGAGAAATATTAAAGAGTAAAATTGAATAAAGTGTAATTGAGAAAAGATATATAATAGAGTAGCTTAGGGGCCCTAGAATAAGCATTATATAAAATAAATTAGTGAGAAATAAATCGTAGTGAATATTGGAGTATTGGGTAATAAATATTATAGTTACTTTTAGTAGGTAATTAAATTAAGAATTTCAAAATAAATATTTTGAACAGTTATAGAATTAATAATAAATAGTGGTTATTAAATAAATAGTGATAGAATAGTTAGCGACATTAGAATACAATTTAAGTATTTAAATTTTAGGTACATAAAATAAATAAATAATTTTATTTAAATAATTTTACTAAATGAATAAAATATACATTGATGAATAAAAATTTGGGAGATACGTCAGAGAATCCGACAGGGAATTTAACGGAAATAAATAACGATAGTACTGCGGACATAGGCGTACAGGTAGGAGAGGCAAGCGGTGCTAGCGTAGTAGCTGCCGAAACAAATATAGTAAAAATCGAAGAGTTAATCGATTTGAATAAAACAATTGAATACCCGAGTCCACAATATTCTGACCAAGATAGGTATTTAAGAACAGCTAAGGGAATAGCTTGGGTAGATTTAATTGAAACACCGAGTAGTTTACCTAGAAGAGGAGGAACTCGATCTGATCCGGGGGTAGTACACACGGAATTAGTCGCAGAAAAACGAACCAGAAAAGTTAGTAACGCTACACTAGAAATGGAATTCGATAAAGCTACGTCCCTTATACCGATATGTACGGGCGCGAATAATGTCGCGGAATTTATTAATACGTGTGATATTGTTGTAAAAGCAGTAGATAAGGATAAATTAGACTTGTTAGTTAAAGTAATAAATTCGAAGTTAGCCGGAAATGCTTTAGAAGCATGTAAATACCGCGAGACTAGTACATGGAATAGTATAAAGTCAATTTTAAAGGGAGCTTTTGAACATAAGTCATCTGAGAGGACACTGACTTTAGGGTTACACTTTGCGCGTATGAAAGAAAACGAGTGCGTCGCGGAGTACGCGAGTCGAATCGAAGAAATCTATTATAAATTATGTACAATTGCAACAGAGAAATTAAATGAAGCCGAAGCCAAAATCTATAAAAGTCAACTTAAAAATCAGGCATTAATAATTTTTGTTAACGGGTTACCGAAACATTTAAATCTTGCACTAAAAGCTAGGGATCCAAAAACTTTAGAGGATGCTATGCAGGTAGCGAAAGACGAAGAAACCGAATATAACGCTAATTTAGATGTAGAAAAATTACGGAAAAACTTGGAAAGACAAGATTTAAACGGGGGAAATGTACTTGAAAATAAGTTTAGGAAACAAGGAAATGATAATAATAGTAACAAACAAAATTTTAATCGCGGAAATAATAGATATAATAATGATAACAACGGGTATAACGATTCTAATAGGCGAACTAATAATAACGTATATAATAATACATTCGATAAAAATTTTAATCGGAACGGATATAATAACGGAAGACAAAACCAGAACAATTTTAATCAGCGTAATAATAATCAAAACAGGATATCGCCAAATAACGCAGGATGTTATATCTGTGGCGGCGCAAATCATTTCGCACGAGACTGTAGGCAGGCAGGTCAAAATCTGAGACAAAACATTAATATGAATAGACAACAAATTCCAAATTTCAATCCGCGTAGAAACAACAATAGTAATAATAACGTAGTGGAACCACTGAGTTGCACCTATTGCAATAAAAGAGGACACGAAATTTCGAGTTGTTACACCAAACAGCGAAACGATAGGAATAATGCAAATTCGTCGGGAAACGCTCAGATGCCAACCTCGAGTGGGGTGAGATTGGTACATCAAATAATCGATTCAGAACCCTCACAGAGCGATGCTTACGCATTTCAACAGCTATAATTCAAAATCATATAATGTTACAATCACCTAGTTTTAATACAGAAAACGTTCAATTACTATTAGACACGGGTAGTGATTTAAATTTAATAAAAATAAATAAATTAGCTAATAACACGATAATAAATGAAAATGAAAAAATTTATCTAAAAGGCATAAACGAAAAAATAGTTCCTACAATTGGACGTACAATAATTACATTAATAATAGATAAAAACGAATTTAAAACTGATTTTTTTGTAGTAGATAAACAGTTTCCGGTCGATAAGGACGGAATACTAGGACAGAAATTTCTGATAGAAAATAACGCTATAATCGATATCGCAAATAGTACATTAACAATAAAAGATAAAAATGACTTTAACGAAAATAAAATATGTTTCACATTAAAACCGCGAACGGAAACGGTGGTTTGCATACCGATTGCAGATCCCGATATGGAAAATAAAAATATTTTAATAAATAAACAACGATTATCAGAGGATGTGTATTGCGCAAATATATATAATACGGTTAAAAATGGCAAGATTACAGTTAGTGTATTAAACATATCAGAAGTAGCACAGGAAGTGAAATTAGCGCAGATTAATAAAATATCATATGAATATGACGTGGATACAGATAATCACGAAATAAAAAATATAGTTCATGATAATGCACGCGTAGATAAAATAAAAAGTCTTATTAGGAGTGACCATTTAAATACAGAAGAACGCGAAACGATAATAAAAATTTGTGAGCAATATGCCGACATATTTTATTTAGAGAACGATTATTTAACTATGACAACAGCGGCAGAACACGTAATTAAATTACCTGTTGACCAAGCCCCAGTTCATCGAAAACCATATAGGCTACCGCATGCGCAGTTACCTATAATTAAGGCAAAAACTAACGGGAAACGGGAATATAAATCTTTTAAACTACATGGTCTATGTTTTAACAGGATCATTGTTAATGACGACTATATTATTAGCACTTTTTATTAAATGTAATTATAGATGCGTACATAAAAGTAGGTACAGATATATGGTACAAACACTAAGTGAAGGTCAGGAAATGAGACAAACAGAATGCTGAATAAAATATGAAAGTAACACGAAAGATAGTATAATACAAGAAATAAACTATAAGTTAATCACGTAGATAAATAAATTAATAAAGGAAGTAGAATTAGTAAATATTGATAGAGATGTACAATAGGTACACTGTAGGAAGTAATTGGAAAAAAAAAAAAATGAAAAAAAAATTAATGTAAACTATGGTTATGGGAAAATATTATTATAGGACAATTATGTTAATCAAATAAATAAACAATTAATGGAATATAAATGTACTACTAACACAATCTTTATTATTATATAAGTACGGAAAAAAAAAAAAAATATATTATTAATATAACTATTAACCAAAAATATATCATATTATATAAAACATTATTATTATTGTAATCTAATTATTGTAAATGCGATAAGCATATAGATATATTTATACATTATAATCATTGCATGTAAAACTATGAAATTGTAAGAACTTGTAAAACATATAACATTTGAATTTGTACACAAGCTAAAGCTTGTAAATGTAAAAATGTAAAGTAACTGTTACAGATACTATTTAAAGATTTCTGTCTTGAAGACAGAAACCTTTTTTTTAGGGGGGAGGTGCTATGTACTGATGTCCCGCTGAGACATCTAAACACGCATATACACATTACACATAGATATGTATAAGTGACCCTGGGGCGTATGATTTCGCCAACCAATTATATTGTGTAGGACCTCAATAGTTATATCGAAGGCCAAACTTCTAGCCTTTCCAAAATATTACCATAATTGGAATTAAATATACGAAATATTAAATATGAAATCGTAGTCTTGGCAGGCGTATTTAGAGATATGATTATTGTCGTCGGGTTATGGAGATTACGTGTCGCGAATAACCAGGATGTGGCCGACCGGTCGCATGGGCGTGGGAAGCTACGATATTAAAATAATACACGCGTACGCTTTTGCACGACTCGGCCATGGACACATACGTATCTTATCGATAGGAGAGGAAATGCAGAGAGTAGGACTATCTGGACTATATAGGAGAGCCCCGATTAGACCCAATTCAGACGTGAGCCACCAGTCAGAACAAGCACCTTCACGCCAGACACCAGTCCAATTTAATTATTCGGACTTAGAATATTTTACAACCAAATCATTTTGTGCAGTAAAAGTGTTTCATTTACATAGTAATCAAATAAATATCTAATAAATTAATCACAAATTAAGTTGTTATACTTATTACACCCAATCCATCTACCTCAACACCAGTCGTTTGTCCTCCTGTATGCTGGGACGCTACAATTTCATAAATCATTTACTAAATCATTTGCTAGTATTTACACGTAAAGATATAAATACACGAGATAGAACGGCACGTTCCAAATCCGTCCTTAATCCTCTTGGCCTAAACGCAGCTATTAGTTACGAATTCACTATAAATACCGCGATAGTAGGTACCTACGTCGTGCCTTATCTGTTACCGACATTATTTTATATTATTATAATTGTATTTCTTGTTGACGATATGCAAATATAAGCGTCAACATTATGTATAATGTATAAATTGAACATTAGCTAAGGTTAGGTTACGAAATTTTTTAAATAGCCCAACGCTGGAATATCCAGCAGGGCCTCAAATCTATTTAATGACTACTAACGAATATAACACGTAAGCGATATTTTCTACACATAATGAAAGGGACATAGAAAAACTCAGGCAGGATGCTTCCAATCACATTGACAAGGTTCATAAACAAAATAAAACATATTCCAATTATAGTGAAGGAGATTCAGTTCTAATTAATAATTATGATGTCACACCTAGTATTAACAAAAATTAATTCCAAAATTGAAGGGACCTTACATAATAAAGAAAAAACTACGTAATGATAGATTTGTAGTAACTGATATACCAGGGTTCCAGCAGAACCAAAGATTATATGAAGGTGTTTTATCTATTGATAATATAAGAATGTGGCAACCATAGGCGCAACTAGACCTCTAAAACAGGGGGTGCTAAATATGTGAATGCACCACAGAGCCGTGGGGGGCTTCGCCCCCCACACTCCCAACACATGAGCCTGCAATGCTCGATAACTCAAAATTTTAAAAAATATATTAACACACTTCACATAAATAAAATAAAATAAATTTATAATACTTTTTTTAATACTTATATACTAATATATATATAATACATTTTAAATTAGCATAATTTTTCTAGGTTTCATACAATATTTATTTAAAATAGTTTCAGTTTTAAGCTGATTTAATAAATCTTTTTCAATATTCAGCAAAGATAAATTGGTAAACCTTTGCTGAAGCATACTTGATCTTAGCCAGTTTTTTATCCGACGCATTGTCGAAAAACTTCGCTCACAAGTAGCAGAGCTTACCGGAATTGTGATTGCAATTTGCAAAAGTTTGTATAAATTTGGAAAGGAATCTTTTTTTACTTTATCTTTCAAATCTTCTAGTGTAAAGTTTGGTGGTAGGCAATTATTAACAACCATCATTTCAGCTTTTAATACTTCAATCTTTACACTTAAAATATCCTATACAATTATAAATTAGTGTTTAGTAATGATTAAAATTTACTTTTGAATTTATATTAACCTTACCTTATAATGATTGATGAACTCTAGGCTCCCATCATAGTTTAAACTCATAAAGTTATCAACTGAACAAGCCATTGATAAGTTTTTCTCTGAAAATCTGTACTTTAGATTTGCAATCACAGTATCAATTATTGGAAAATATATAGTTATTTTCCAAAAATCGCTTACTGATGAGAAATTTTGTTCAACTTCTTCATCTGCAGTTACAGTTTGTAGGTGATAATTATTCAAATATGTAGGCTGAGTTCTTTTACGTTTTGATCCTAAATCAATTATATTTTTACATAAATTAGAAGCATTTAAATATATGAAAACAATAAATTACTAATTATTTACAAATTATAACTATAACTAATAACTATACCTAATCGATTAATTTGTAAAGTTATATTAAACTCTTCAGCCATCAATTCAATTTTTTTCCAAAATTTATAAAACTCATCTTCACATCTTAATTGTTCAAAAGATTTTATAACTCCATTAATGGTTTCTTTTGCTTTTCCTAAAGTAGCGGATTTTGACTGCAGTGTAGTACTAAGCATGTTAATTATACAAAGTACATCTTTCAATAATGTTACCCCAATCAAAAAGTTACAATTATTTATTTGGCTAAGAATACCTGAAAAAAAAAAATATATTTAATATATAAATGAATACCTATGCTAAGCAATTTTAAATATGAATTAACAATAATATTATATTTATCAACACGTGAATTTATAGAATTATTTAATTAATCGTAATTAATTCACCTATAGCCTCAACTGCATCTTTATCATTTTGTTCCTCAACTTCATTTATTAAAAACTTCAATATTGCAGGGTAATTTTTAATCATTGCATCACAATTTTTGAATCGGCATACCCATCGTGTGTCACATATTCTAAGTACACTGCCTTTTCTTAACTCTAATTTAGACTGTATTGAAATTAGCTTAGAACAGTTCGATGGTCGTGAAAAATGAACATACAGCATCTCCAGTGTATTAAATACATTTCGGGCACACTAAAATAATTTAAATTTGTTATAATTAGTATTTATTAAAAATTGAACACTCTAACATTCTATACCTTAACTCCTTTACACATATCTACTACAACTAAATTAAGCCTGTGTGCCATACAATGTGTGTAAATTGCATTTGGATATTTTTCTTTTATTTTGGCCTGTAGACCTCCGAGACAACCCGACATCACACTAGCACCATCATATGATTGTGCTACTATATGCAATGAGTTCATACTAATATTCAAATTTTCAAAACATTGATAAATAGCAGCAACAATACTATTGGCATCTTGTCCACTGGAAACATCAACAAACTGTAAAAACGTTTCATGAGATTCAAGACCGACTGCATACCGAATACACACAGATAACTGCTCTTGTTTATGGCTTCTATAAAGTTAAAAATAAAGTACCAATTACAACACAAATAGCTACTAACATACGGAACACAACTAAAATATTTATTTTGATACTGATTGTTTAGATGAGTAAATTAAAAACTATTGTACCTGGCTTCATCCACCATTAAAGCAAAATGTCCAGTCTTAACAATATTGTCAATAATTGTCTGTCTAAAAAGATCTGCACAGATTCCTATAATTTCTTCCTGTACTTTCCAACTTGTTTGACTAATTTTTTTATTATAAAAATTTTCAAAATCTGGTATAAATTTTGAAAACACAATATTGCATAATTCTTTAAAATTACCTAAGACAATATACATAGTTAATTGTTATCAATCACACAGAACAAATCATTATTTTTTAATTTTTTATACAATTTTACCTTGATTTAAAGAATCACATTTTTCATCATGCCCCCTGTATGAAATACCTTGCTTGTCTAAATACAATACAATTTCAATTAAGTAAGACATATATTTTCTATTTTTTGCCACTTCTTCTTTATGGAAAGATGATATTTGAGTTATTACAGATCCTGTTTCTTTTGTTTTTTTATATGAATTCATTTTTTCTACATAACATTTCTCACCTAACCTAACCTAACCTAACCTAACCTACATTTGTTAAATTATTTATAATATTACTTTTTGCCAATTATCAAATCCGGAATGAGTCCACACATCCTGGGTACAGTTTCCTGTACTAAAAATCCGACATACATAACAAAATGCAGCATTTCGCTCAATGCTATATTCTAACCACTCAGTCATTAAACCATTGACTACGAAATGATCTTAATTGTTTTCCAAATCGACTTTTTTTATATGACTAAATAGCACATAAATATATGTTTAAAATTTAGTGTTTCGACTTAGTTAGGTTAAAATTTAATCGATACTTACTGCTAGAACTGGACGACGAGGACCAGTACTTAGAGTTCCCAAATCATTAACACCTATGTCATTTTTTGACGTACCCGACGAACAAGACACACTTGGGTCATCCAAGTTTACATTTGTATGTTTTTTAAATAAACTGAACATTTTAAAGTATCTTAATAAATATTAACAACCAACAAGTAAATCGTAAATTTCTTAACGCAATAACACAACCGACACTCGAATAAGTAGTTCACGTCTTCAAAGTTGACGGTCAACAAGACTTAATATTAATCATTAATGTAAGATTAAAGATTGTATAGTAAAGATTTACCCAATAAAACGTTATTATAGAACTCATGCGGGTATACCAGTATAATTGCAGTCCACCGCAGTGTACATGATATATATATATATATAATATATGTATAATATATAGTATAATATTATACTATTGAGATATAGTGCTTTTTGATACGACCTATTGGCTAAAAATAGCACGTAAGCAATATATTTCTCCGTATCGTCCTTTTCGTTAATTGTCTAACAATATTATGGGAATATCCCTGTATGGAATGAATTATAATGAATTATATTATAAGACTTACGACCAAATAATTAAATATTATTCAGGAAATTTATCATAATATTTAAAAATATAACATTCATAGCATTTCAATAAAATAATAAAAGTTAGATATAAAAAACAGGGGGTGCTAAATTTTAACTTGGGGGTGCTAAAGACCTTTTTGCACCCCCCTAGTTGCGCCACTGGTGGCAACCACAGCTTGTATAACAGCACAACTTAACTATTTATACGAGTGTTTTAAGTATTTATTTGCACTTTTTTTACTAAAAAAAAAAACAGTTATTCTTTTTGAAAATCATTTTTTTGTCTTTGTTTTTGTATCATATTATCCTTATGATATTTATGATTTGATTAGAAATATATGTTATTATGTTATTAATTATGTTGTCTTACTATTTAATGATATTATGAAGATTGTTACAAAAATTCATGTTTTATTTTATGTTACTTATTATGAATAATGTTATGACTACTTATGCTATTTATGATATTTTATGATGTATTTTGGTTACGATTATGTTATATTATATTAACTTACTAATTTTGGGTTGAGGACAACCCTAGGTCAGGATGGACGAGTTGTAGGATAAGGTTGGTAATAATACCATCCTACACCTACGACGCCGCACTGTTTGAGTGTGTTTGAGTAGTTCGTTACGACTCTCTCTCTTATGTACGTGAAGCGGAAATGGGACTTTTCGGCGCTGCCTTTCCGATTAAATTATCGCCGTCATATACCTATTGGCTATCATTTATTATTATTTTTATTACACATAGGTACAAGTTATTTAGTATTGTGCTAAACAGCTAATTTTCATTATAATATGCATTTTGTCATTATCGCCGAATTGGCGTCGTCGAAACAGCAGCGCCGAAAATATCTATCGCCGAAAAGGCAACGCCGAAATGGCATCACCGAATAGGCAGCGCCGAAAAGTCCTAGACCCACGTGAAGCATGTAATATGAACGTTTTTTTTTGCTTATGAATTATGTTTTAATATTCTAATGTTAAATAAAGTTTTCTTTTAAATTTTATCTATTTGATTTATGATTAATAATGGGTCGGCGTAAAAGTAACGCCGCCTACGGTAGTAAAAAAAAATCAAAAACATCTATTAATTATACTTCTTAAAATAAGAATGTTCAGTTTCGTCAAAACTTACAATATAATTTTTTTTTTGTAGTAGTATATTATTGAGATGTTCAGTTTCAACTCTTGTTGCTTTTGTTAATTCATTGGGTTTTTCATTTTTTTTTTTTTTTTTTGTAGAGAAAAATGTGTCTTGAGTTTTAAGTTTTTTATTTGGTGATTCATTTACTGCCTTACTAAAAATTTTAAGTGTCTCGTCATTATTTGATGTTGCATCAATAAATGCTTCTAAAGAGTTTAATTGTTTTAATGCTTGTTTAAGGTGTTCACTATTTTTTATATTGTTTATTTTATTGGCTAGACTAATGACCTTTTCTATAAATTGTTCTTGCATATTTATTGTTTTTTTATTTTCCAGTGTCTTAATATGAACTTGTATTTCATCATCTTTGTTTGAAGTCGCATCAAAATTGATATTTTCTGTATCTGCTGCTGACAAAATAGTATTATCTTCAAAATTTTCTGTTGACATTGTGTTCAGAGCAACATAATGTATGTGCTTACATATCATAGACTTGATTTGGTAATCAGGACAAGAATATTGAAATGTGTGAACACACAACTTACAAATAGAACATATCATTGGACAACATACATCATCATTATTTGTTTTTATTTTATAAAACTAACCTGGTGTACATTCACTTTCAACACTCCAGTTATTCACACTATCCGGGTTGATTGTAAGTTCAAGTAATGTACTTTTGTTGTGTCTTTTTATTATTTTTTGAATCCTTGTACTTGTTTTCCCCTTAGTTAATTTTATAATTCTTTCAACTTTTTTATCACGGGTATATTTTCTAATAATTGTTATACTTTTATCTAACCGCCCAAATTTGCAACCATTTAAATAGTGATATTTTATTGTTTTGTGCATAGATTCTAGATGCATATTACAATTTATACCTAGACCTTTCCAATGACAACATACCCACAAACCAACTCTATTACCATACATGCGATCAAAATATATACCAAAGTCTCCAGTGTCTGGATCATTTATTAGCTCAAGGTTAAATTCTTTTAAAGCATTATTAAATTCATTTTCATCACACATTGATTGGAGAACTTTTAGAGATTTATATATAGTTCCTTGTTTTTCTTTGCGTGTAGGTCCAGTTATCTTGCAAATGATTTGTCTTCAAGCTCTATCTACATGCCATGAACATAATAAACGGTGGGGTACTGAGCCCATTGTATTTTCCCAAGCCGAATAAAACATCTCAACTATATCTGTCATAAAAGTAACTGAACTTATTAAACCTACTTTATTTTTTATAGTTGAAAACATAACTGTGTAAATTTTTGTATCTTTTAAATTTGTGAACATATAACAACATAGAAATCCAGAACCAAAATCATCAATTACTAAAAATGTAACTAACTCAAAATCATAAGCATTAAGGCCATGTGTCCCATCAATACAAACTATTTTTCCATTTCCAAATTGTTTTAACATATGCATTTGACTTGGGTCCATTAATATAATGTAAACGTCTTTTAAGTCCAATATGTTGTTTCCATCTACTTCACCTATTATAAAAAGTTAAAAAACTACTTTATTATTGTTTTCTTATTTAGTTTATACATATCATTTTTATATAATTAAATCACCTATAATATTTTATTATAATTAAAAATATATAAATTATGAATTTTATATATTAAAATATTAAAATAAATTATTGTTATATTATTAACCTTGTTTTTTGTAATATATAACTGGATTATTTTCTCCTTCTCGTTTCATATGTTCTATCCAAATATCAACACTTGTATCATCATTTTTGTGTAATTGACCATCCTGTATGGTGATATTGTACTTTTGTTTGACATTGTGCAAATTGGCTCGTGTGATAAGATCTTCTATTTTTAAGTTTGTCCCTATATTGTCTCTGAAATCATCCAATATTCTTTCCATCGTCACACCTTGCGATAATTTAGTTGCTATTTCATGCTTTTTTGTAATTGGTGAACTTCTATGTTGAAGTTCACTTTCTTGGTGGCCATAGTGATATTTATAAAATATTACGTCACAACTACTTTTATTTAAATGCTTAAATAATATTATGTGGCTTGTACAGTTGATATTAATTTTTTTGCTACCTTGTGATTTTATTGATCTTGTAGAACTCTCAATTTCTTGACTTTTTTTCGCCGTCTGAAGGATATATTCACATTTATTGATCGATTCATACTCTTTTAACCAGCTGTTAAATTCTAGATTTTAATGAGTTATTTATTATTAAAAATGATTAAAAGCATATTTTTACTAACTAAACCATTATACATACCAGAGGCGTTTGAAAAGTTAATAACTTATTTTTCAATACATGTTCCATGATGATCATTTAAATGATTAATTAATAATTCTTTTTTAGAAAATTTTACATTAAGACAAGTAATACATTTAGATGATTTTTGTTTAACTTCATTAATAATATCATGTTTATTTTTTAAATGCCATGCAAGTGTAAACTTAGTAGTAAATTGACTTTTGCAAATATCACAGTTAAATTCCATTCTTTGTTGTATTTAAAATAGTTAAATGCTAATATTATGTTAAAACAAAAAATCAACTAGAGTTGAAACTGAACATCTCAATAATATACTACTACTACTACAAAAACAATTATATTTTAAGTTGTGTAAATTATTTAAACACTTTAGGTAATTGTTATTTTTATATTATTTATACAAGACGTAGTACTTACAAAAATATTTTCTGCAGTAAAATATGTTTGTAAAACGGAGAAAAATTTTCATCATTCCATTTTAAATTATTAACCTATGTTTAAATTTTGAATCATGACAAAATAGATAGGTATGCCAGCAATTTTGTGATACGCAGTACGCACGAGACGTCCCACCACTCTTCACCACGTCATAATCGTAGTTTTCAGCTTCCCATTGGTCGCGTATATTTTTACATGGTTTTGCAGTTTTGTACAGTGGTATTTGATTTTTGAAATAGTGCAGCATGACATTTATACAAAATTGACAAGTTAAATATTTTGTTTTGGTTTTAAATTAAATTCTAAAGAATAACGAGCTAAATGAAATTACAATTTATTTAAATTGTTATAATATTATTTTTAATAATTAAGTACATTTTGTTAGTTAGTGAATTTTTGTTTTTTAATTTTTTCTTGCTTTTTTAAATGTGTGCTTGATTGTTCATTATTCAAATTATTTAGACGAATATATGTTCGTGTTCGTATCAAACATAAAATAACTTCATCAGGTATGTTAAAATGCTGAATTTTGGGTGCTACTAATTTGTATAAAATTTTAAAAACTTGTGGTTTTTTAGATAAAGTGTCCCCGTGAAAAGTTTTGAAATCTCTTTCCAATTGTAAGACTGCTTTAAAAAGATTATCAGATGGAATTTTTAAATAGCCACGGGATAAATGATTTGTCCAGTTATCTGGTGGCTGTGAGTTATGTGGAGCAGTTAAAGAAGGGTATTTAATATAGAAACGATTAGCTACGTAGCCCAAAACATATTAAGCACACCCTTCTTCTAATATTTGGAATGGTGATTCACCAGTATCCAACTAAAACAGTTAAGAAATATGTCATTAATATTAGGTTTGTTAATTGTTTTAAAACATTTTAATTAATAGATGCCTCAAATTGATTAAGAAGATCAAATTGCAGGTCAGCTTCAGAAACATGAATAGTTTCAACAGTTGATATATCATTGGAATTATTAGAGTCAGCTACAGATAATTGCAATTCATTAATGATTTGGCCAGTCAAACACTGTGTTTCATCCAGTAAACTGACTTCATTGCCATTTTCAGTGGTGGTATTTTCTGTGAAAACTACATCAGAATGTTTTCTGAGTATGTACCACCGTAAACTGAAATAAAATGTTATTATGCTTTACTTAATTTATTACATTTTATTAATAATTTAATAATTCTTACCAGTACTTAAAATCCAAAACAGTCATATTATTATTGGCATTTCTGACCATACCTTTCAAGAACCTAAACAAGTTCTCCAACACATATTGGTTCAGTTTTCTGGTTACAATATAACTTAGCCCATATATTTCTTCCATGACAATAAATACATTTTTTAAAGAAGTATTACTACTACTTTTGATGCCTATTGATACAAATAGAATTGGTGATTAACTTAATGTGTACATTGCATTTTGTGGTTAGGTACATCAACTCAATGCAGGTTTAAATGTAATTATTAAATAAAGTTTAACAATAAAAACTTTAAATTAAATTAAACATAACACAATTACTTGCCTCTTTCCAGTTAAACGAATCTATATATTTTTTTTTCTCCACAAAAATATATGGCTTAAGCTACAGTGATTGACAGTAATTGAGCAGCAGGTTTTACCCTCATTCGATCTGTACCTTCTACTGTCAAGTGTCCCTCGGTAAGTTTATAAGCCAATTTATAATCATTTCCTGAACTTAATCGTAAAAGAGTATTAAAAATATTTTTTCCAATAAACTTTACGTTGAAAAGTACAAATCCACTGAAATAAATATATATGATTGATAATTAATCTTTTTTTTGTTTAGAATAGTTACTTACTGGTCAAGTATATGATTTCTAATCAATTTTAGCAGATGTGGCACATCGGCAAACACTTGAACATTTTACTTCGTTACAGGATGTAAAAAAAGAAGTTAGATGTATTGTCACATTTAAAGATTTCCACAATGCCATATTGGTAGGACCCGTGTCACTAACCATGGCAACCACATTAAACCCAATCGCATGTAAACATTCTATTACTTATTTTATACAGTAACTCCTTAGTAATTTTTGTATCGTAATCATAAAATATAGGTTGTTTCCAATTACATACTAAACCTAAAAAAAATCCGTTTCGAAACATAGATTTCATCAAAACTAATAACTGTTAGTTTATCATTGTGTTCATTAATTTTACTGGTGTAAAAAATAAATAAAAAATAAAGGCTAGTAGAAATACCTTATGAATTATTTTAAAATATACCTTTGGATCTCATGAGAGATAATACAGATAAAAGAATTCCTACATCAAGAGGAAAACTTGAGGCCCATAATCTTAATGTTGATAAATCTTTTGAAAAGTGAATAAGTGGTAGTTAGTGACAAAGAGTTCCAAAACCAAAAAAGTAAACAATTTTGGAAAATTTATTTTAACTAAACTGGCAATGGGAAATTTTATTGTAATATTAAGTAACGATATGCTTTTGGAGAATTACTTCTCAAATTAATAGCTTAAGATATATCCTCTGGTGTCCATTTATAAAACTTAGCTTTAGGATGAAGCATTGAACTAATTTGAGTTGGTGAAAATAGCTTTGATGAAATTTCTTTAAACCGGCTTTCGAAACGGTTATTTTCTAACTCGGTAAATACTTTGTGCCATTGTATTTTATGTTCCTCATTACATAGTTTCTTTTTAAATTATCATTCTCCAATAAAATACTTCCATATGATTTTTTAACATCAAGTAACTCTTGTTTTAATCTACACAATTGAATGACCATAGAAAAGGTGTAATGTCAATAATAAATACAATTAAATGCCAATATTATTCAAATACAAAAAACAAATATTTTCTCAAAGCTACGCAAACATATAATAAATATTCTAGTGGTACATACTTATATACATACACATATAATATATGACTATAAAAAAATAATATATATATATATATATATATATATATATATATATATATTATATATTATAATAACTAATTTCAAAACTACAAAAATACAATAATTTACGAAATATCGTAGTGCTACCCAGTGGCGGGGTGAACGGGAATTTTAAAAGCAGTCGCCTCTTAGAATTTTCTTAAAATATAGAGGGGTAGGTGGTAGCCGGTGGGTCTCCTAGTATAGAGACCGTGCAGTCCATAGAGTAATATAGAGGTGCCGTTTTTTCGAAAAAGTGAAGCCAAAAACGTAGACACAATTTACGGCACTACCAGTTTTATGGACTAAAATATTGTACAGATTTAAACAGTTTAGCCAACCTGTTCAATCATATTTGTTTATTGAACCATAATAATGTCGCCGTAAATCGTATTTTAAAAATCAGTTTTAAAATTATGACAGTTTAACATTTATGTAATGTTTTAAAATATTGAGTTAAAAAAATATAAGTAATAACTAATAAGTATACTTAAAAGTTTTAGGAATAGCATAGCAAAACTGGCACTAATTGAAATTTAACATAATTTATTAGATACTATTATATCACAAGACTTTACATATTATATTTATATTATAATTTATAGAATTTAATATTAATTCACAGTTCTTAATTCATATTTCGATTTTCGTTAGATCACTATCAGACAATATAAATTGTAATTGTATGAGTGTATGATAACAAAATATGCACCAAAATCAAGTAGAACACTTGGAGAGTGCTCGCCAAACACACCAGGATGATGGTAAGAGTAAATGTGTAAAAAAATAATATTAAACATGCTTAAAGTTCCGTATAAAAAATATCCATAAACATTTATTTATTTTTATTTGCAGATATTTTATTGGACCATTTGAGGAACAAGATATTAAAAGAAATTGAACAGTCTTTGCAAAATGTAAAAACAAAAGACCAACTCCAGTAGATCAATAGAAAATTAATTGCACTAAAACACGCATTTGTTTGATGCTACATGATTAGAAATCTCAAAGCCTCAAACTATAGTTCTTACGTCTTATGGTTGTCTTTTTGATACACCACGTCATTCATTTAATACTACACCCTCTCTATCATGTCGCATAAATTTATGAAAGATACAATGAAATTCTGCGTATCTACTGAAAGCTAATGTGCATTCAGATCAATTTCATATTAGTAATAGAAAAATTAAATTAACACTGTGATTTTTAATAAATATTAATGGTTGATTTTGACTCTTACTACTCTTAATAACAGCCGAAAGTAATGACAGAAAGTCCTCTGTCATTGGTACCTATATAGATAGTAAGTACTGTATTTTTTAATACTTTTTATACACAAAACCTTTTTCAGAGAAAGCTATAACTAACTCATTAAGCATCACACATGGAAACGAGTATGGTAACACAGTTTCTCAGTGATTACAGAGTTAATATTGTTAACGTAAAACATATCAACAACTATATGAGCTCCATGTAAAAAAAAAAAAATAATTTATCTTAATGGTTTGATAAAGAACTACAATTTTTTTAGACCGACTAAATCAAATAACAATATCTTTTCGAATTTGAAAGCTCAATAGATAAAGAAATCTAAAACATTTTCACGATTATATACTCCAGTCCAAAAGTAAAAATGTGTAAATTGTCGTTCTACACACTCAAACGCTGGTTCTCGCGGCTTACCAAACGTTGCATTATTATTCATATGTGTTAAGCATACATATAAAAGGTTACTGACCCATTGTAAAATTAAAATGATATAAAATAAATGTTAAATAAAAGTTTATTTGTATGAAGAAAATATGTCATATAATTAAATGATTCCCATTACTTAAAAAATATATATATATACATAATATATGTTATTGATACAAAAAATATATCTTAAAAATATCTTTAGTTAAATATTGCAGAAAGTTAAAAACATAAATTTATGAAGATGGCAATAGAAAATAATATTGATCATCATAATAATATTCTGTAGTGGTTGTAGTTGGACGCATGGTGGTTGTTGTAGTAGTAGTTGTAGTGGTAGTTGGAAGACTGGTGGTTGTAGTTTCATTCTTCTTACTGTAATTATAAAGGCATAATATTGTTTATTGGACCATGACAGTTTAACTTTTAAGAATATGAAGTTCTATCTTTGCTATATAGAAAGATTTATGAGTACATTGACTAGGCCACAGTTGAATTATAACTGAATAACAAGAATAGGAATATATATTATATAATTAATGGCAATTATAAGAAACAATATCTATCGTTATAAAGATTAAAATTAAGTCACTCATAAAAAATGTATATTATAGTGTCACACATATCTTCTTTATAATTTGAAGCAAAAAAAAAAAACTGACAAGTGGGTACCACTCATTAATAAATTTAAATTATAATGATATCTTAAAATAAATTTAGTAATATTATAGTCTGAAAGTCTGCCTTTAAATCGAATCGTTTTTTGTATAAAATAATTATTTAATATTACTATTTGCTGAATTAAAGTTAAACACATCCACTAAACATTTTCACAAGGCACCTAATGTTCAGCAGTGTACCTATTTACCCATTTGCCCGCTTTATAAACTCCAAAACAAATATTACTCAACCTACCTACCAGTTAAGAAGTTTACAACTAAACATAATTATATTAAATCAAATCATTATTTTAAAATATTATAAATATAATATATTAGGTAGGTATTTTGGATTTTTATAATGTGGTTTTGCAGTAGCGTTGGTATTAGTCGGTCGAGTCGGTGATCATTAACTCTGAGATTTGTCTTTTTATCACTATAAATATTAAATCAATACAATATTGATTTGTGAATAATTATAATATAGATAATATATACAGCGTGTTTTTTGAGTAGAGCCCCAGAAACCACATAATTATTTATTCTTATATTTTTAAATTCTGAGCAGATTTTAATACATTCACGTTCATTAAAAATCTTTCTTTATGCAACATTTTCAAAAAAATTTGGAGTTTTTTTCCAAATAATATATGAACCTTACGTAATGTTAATAGAAAAATACTTCAATTAATAAAAAAAATAATAAAATTGTTGTACGAGAATTTGTTAATTTTCGAGTGAATAAATTGAATGTCAACCTTAGAAATTTTCATTTTGTATAGAAATTCATTATACAATGTTATTTGCTTCAAAATAACATTTTTGAAACAAATTCTTTTTTTTGTTTAATATATGTGTCAGGTTATAAAACTATTAGAGAGTTTTTACTTTTGAGTCTCAAACTACCAACTAGATTTACTTTTTTGTTAGAAAACGGACTGTTGTAGAAAACATATGTTTAACTAAATTAATTAACTGTAATTTTTTATATGATGTAATATAATATAAATATCCGTATAAAATAGTTAATAAGTTCTCCGATTTAAGTTTGCCGTGACAAGGATATGTTTGAGTTTGAAAGATACAGTTAAATGCAATTTCTATGATCATCCTAACCTAAACAATACCCACGTAAATATTGTGGTTGTCTAATATTTTAAAAGATAATAATAAAAAAATTTAAATTTCGTACAACAGATCGTACAACTTCAAATTTTCGAATGGTATAATGCCTACCTATAATTGTAAAAATGTTTAAAATTCAACACAATTGTATTGAATTTTACTAATATTAAAAGTTATCATTAATAAAAAGGTATACCTTTTCCGTGTCCCTGGACAATTTGATTTTATGAAATTTAAGCTGCATTCCATAAGACAGCAATGTTTTTTAAGAAATTTGTGTTTATTTTTCTTGATTTTTGATTTGCCAACAGTATCTAAAACGGGGCACATGCATAATTAGGTACATCCATGCATAATAATAATGTAGTTTTTATAGATGGTGACAAAAGTGACGCTTTCATTTACCTCTTGGATTCCTCTGAGATTCCAGGAATTGGAGCCTTCTAGGCATCTCTTCACATAATATTGTAATAGAACTTTCGAGTAATTCTCCGCAATATTTTTGTTTATGTTCATATACATTAATATCACCTCGCACGGCAGCGGTCACCGACGCATCAAAGGCTATGTTGAAGGTCCACATTATAATAAATATTTTTAGACAAATCCTTAAATACAACACAAGAATATGCATAAATATTTTTAATAATTAATAATTTGAGGGTGGCAAACAACTAACAAGAGGCTAAATCATTTAAATAGAGTAGGTACCACTTATTTGTTAAAAATATTTCATTGAACATAATCAAATTATTACAAGATAAACCACCTTATATGAATACTTTAGATGTAAATTGAAACTGACAAATAACTAAGTTATGTAAAACTGACTGGGGTATCTAATGGAAGTATTCCACCTTTAAACATTTTTAAAGTACTTACATCGTCTTCATTTATGGTATCAGCTCTGTGGCAATTTTTTATGTCCTTTAAAAATATAAAAAATACATTTTTTTAACAACCTTTCTAAAATAGTTTGTAACTAATAGTAAAAAGTAAAACTATCATTAATATCAGTAATAATCATAATAATAATAGTAATTAATGTTATACAGGATATAGTTTTGTATATAGAATAATATAACGTCATATTGTTTTACATTTTTTTTTTTAGATATAGTACAAGTTTTATTAGGAATCGATTGATTGAAAAACAATTTTTAAAACATCTATTCTATAGTAGATTAACTTCAAATAAAAATAATAATAACATCAATAATATGACATTGTGAAACAGTTGAAACTAAGATATCAAACAGCACTAATTCATTACTAAAATACCTATGATGTCTTAATTAAATTAAAATAAATTTATTGCATGTTTATTGTACTACAATTTAATATATAATTATCATGTTATAATATTAAATAAAATGATTATAAACATTAAATTTATTAACATATTTTAACTGTGACATAATTTATACTTGAGCCAACTAAAAACTGTAATACCTAACTAAAAATTCTTAAAATATTCAAGTTTCAATATTATAAGGATGAAGTCAAGTTAGAATATGGAATAATTTATTCCGAATATTCTATGATTACAATTTATTACTTTAATGAAATTGATTTTTTTAAAGATATTATATATATATTGTTTCCTCTCTCCTAATATCGTTATAATTATCAGGTTTTATCCATAAATATTAACAATTGAAAAAAATATTATACCTCAATACGTTTAAACTTATTAAAATTATAATAAATAACCAACCTTTAAGCCACACGTATCGTATTTCAAAAAGAATTGAAATCAAAAAAAATTCTGCGACGATTTATGAGTAAAATCCACAGCCACTCTATACCGAACAACTGGATAACCGGCGACTGCGTCGGTGAAATTTGGCAACAGTACTTATTCGAGTGATTCGTATATATTATGCCGATCATGGCAATAGTGGAATCGAAATGTCCAATTGCTAAAATACGCCCTCTTCCGGTCGCATCCATAAGTAACAATTAACGTGGTTGCAACGTACTCCTCTACATAACGAGTGTATATATAGTATGATTTTAACGATACAGAATGAAAGGGGAATATAGCCATTTTTGATAATGTCAATGAGAACTCCCTTTAGATTCCTATAACATTGATTTTTAAATGTATACCACATTTTACCTGCATTGTGGGAAGAGTATCTTCTTTACTTTAATATAAAATTTTTATGATAAGAGAACAATTAGTAGGTACAATATTATGTCGTGACGACCGATAGTTACGATAACGACTGTGGTCTGTACTCAATAGAAATCATTAAATACATGTTTCAATAACTGTTATCACAACTTGAGAGTTGAGACATAGAATCATTAAACATGTAGGTTATTCACATTTCTAAAATACAATTTCCCATAACAAATCAGAATACATTTGTATCCTGATTTTACATCAATTTCTTTAAGCAAATACTCATATAATCGTATAAATGAATATCTTTAATGATATCTTTACTGTGAAAAGTTAGGTGTCCACATAGCCAATAACTAATAAGTTCATATTATATAAAACCAAAAACATGAAGATATTTTTGTGTGATAAGGATAATTATTCTTATCAATTTATTTTGTGTTTCATATATTTTATTTGTACTGCATTTTTGTCATAACTTAACAGTTATGTTGTAATTCATTATATTGTAAAATAAAACATTTGTGTAATAAAGTGTCATTCATTAATTATTGTATTATGCGTTCATTCGTTATAATAATTATCAAAGTAATGAAGCTAACATGAATCATGGCGCAGTCGCTTTTGGATTGACGTTTCAACAGATCAAGCAGTTAAGCAGTAAGCGCTAAGCACATGATTATTGCGCACCAAGTCTAACCTCAAAACATTGAAACATGTTCGTGTCTACTGTCTGTGAAACTTCCGAAGTTGAACTTTGGAACGGTGATGTCGCTAGTTGGGCTAGTAAAATGTATGCACATGTAGTGACCCCTCACTAACTATAGAAACTATATTTGAGTTCAGCGACGTTGGATTGATGGTCAGGATTTTCAAAGGAGAAATTGACAGAGTTTATGATTTGCACAACGTTTGAAAATCGTTAAATGTTCATTAAATGAAAAATAGAAATTATATAAATTTGAGAACAGAACGTAAAGTATCTGCCCGAGAAATTAGTTATGTAAAATTAAATAGTAATGGAATGAACTAATGTATAGCGGCAATGTTGACATGCTCAACGATTATACTAAGTTCTACATAGGGTGAGACACAAACTAATTCTAATTCTGCTATGGATGAAGTCCTGTATTTATGCAGAATCTTAGTGGCTAAATTGTTACACGTAAGAGACAAGGAGGTGGATCAAAAGGTACCGTCGTGGTTGTTGTTGCCAAATGTAGTTGAAAGCGTTTCCCATTCGTAGCTATCAAATATTTCTACGAATTGTAATAAATTCGCAGCGGTATTTAAATTACAAGGCTGAAGACGTGCATTGATATATAATATTGCAAATAATAAAACAATTCTGCCGTTTTATTATAATGTTTCCACGAAAATATGAAATGGTAATAAAACCAATTGTTGTTTTTTGTGATACTGAAGATGCGCATCGGTTTTGGGGGTATATTATGTAATATCGTTGATTTGTAATCATTATTGACTACGTCGGTTTACTACACACAGATTGAAAGAGAGTTACTATCTGTGTACTTTGCTTGTCATAAATTTCAACAGATGATATACGGCCATAGAATAACAATTTACACTGATCACAAGCCATTAATAACAATCTTCAAAATAGAAATAAATGACATAACCGCACGGTTACAAAGGCTAAAGCTAGGATTACTGGAATATGACATAAATCTTGAGCTTGTACCAGGAAAAAAAGTTTATTAGCTGACCCACTGTCAAGGTTATATTTTAATGATTTAAATGTGAAAACTCGGTGTGCTGACATAGCTCGTGAGATAGTAGTAGCACCAGAGAATGTATTGTTAATTTCATCGAAAAACTAAAAATGTTAAAAATTAAAACTAGGGAGGATGAATTCCTAAAAAAATATTGAACCTCTATCACAATGGGTGGACTAATAGTCTAAAATAAAATAATACTCCATTAAGACTAGTGAATATAATAACAACTCAGAAATGGGAAATTTGGTAAAAGATTAAAATGATATTACAGTAAGTGATGAGTTAATTTTTTTTAATAAACAGGTAGAAGTGCCTGTACTAATAGGTAATAAGGATAATATTTTTATCAAAATTACATGCAGATCACATAGGATTTGAGAAAATACTGGGCCAAGCCAAACAAGTAGTAGCCGTTTATGTCTAATGACATAAAAATTATGTCATGTAATGTGAGTCTTGTGATAAACATAAGAAGGCTAATATCAAAGAACCACTAATAGGTACCACATGAGTTCACAGAACGTCCTTATTGTAAATTAGGTGTTGATTTTGCTGAAGTTACGGGTCAAACATATCTTATGGTAACAACCTACTATTCTAAGTGGTTTGAATCAATTAAAAAAACCTCTAAAACTACAGGCACAGTTATTAAAGAACTGAAGAAACTATTTAGATATGGGATACCTGTTGAGATTATATCTGATATTGTACCATTTAATTATTTAGAATTCAAAACATTTTGTTGGGATAATGATATTAAATGTTTTTTGAAATAATAACAACATAATTAATATAGTATAAAATATCAGACTCAATCCGTCTCCGCTTAGAATTGTTTTTAGCATGCAATTATTCATTTATATTCACATTGAACGCTCAGTTTGGAGAATATAGAGTAGCAATTATAATCACCTATTCTTTTATATAATTTATGAAATTATTTTTTGAGTTTTTTCTTTATAAGAAGATTTATTACGCTACTCGAGATTCATTGAGGCAAGGTGGAATTGTAAATAGTGTAATAGGTATATATCTACACAGAACAAAAAATCTCATTACAATTTACAAAAATATGAGTTGAATCAACAAAAGCATTGTTAACATAGGGCCAACATACAACATTGTTAATAACAAAATTGTAATAATGTTCATCTCCAGATTTACAAAAAGCATTGTTATTTTGTTTAAAATCTTGATTAATTCAACAATATTAGCCTGTCAATTTTACAGTCAACGGAAATTTTGTTTGGTTTAATTAACAAATCATTTTGTAAAATTGATAATAACTGCCATTTAATTGCAATTACTTTCATTATTAATTCAACAGTAATGCATGTTTGTTATAAAGAAGTTTGATTGTTGATAATAACTTAATTAAGTAGGTACTAAACTTTCAAAAAACCAAGTTTTTATTTTATAATATGACATAATTAGATATATTTATATATACTCTATATAAACAAATATATACCTGTAAACACACACACACACACATATTCAAGTTTTTTTCTAATATAAGTACCAATTACCTTCACAATGAATATTTTCAAAAATATATAAAATGATAATGGTGAATAAGGGCATAAGTCAATTGTGAAAAAGGGCATAAGTCATTATATTGCAATATATTCAGTGCAATAGGAAATAAGTCATCTATGATTAATTAAATTAACTTTTTCATTACAACTATACAAATTTAAATTATAATAAAAATAGTTTAATTTATTAAAACCACATCCATTATCTATCTATCAAAAAAACGAGAATTAATCAGTTTTTTTCGTCTCCTGAAAAGTTGTTAAATTTGACTTATACCCTTTTTCACGAACGCCGTCCATATGCATTTTATTAATTCCTATAATTGTTAAAATTTTCAACATATTTCAATAATTTTTAAGTTATTTATAGACATATACTTACTTATTAGCTTTTTTATTAATACTATATGAAATACCTGTATAAAAATGTAAAAATGCTATTACTTGATTTTATAAAAATAAAATTTTAACGTCAAAATGAAATGTTTATTAACTAAATTTGACTAGTCAATAAATTTTGATATACCTAATGAGTAAGTGGCTAACATGTTGCCTACAGGCAGTCCTGTAAAGTATTTGAGTAAAAATACTTTTTTAAGTATTGAATAACTTTTTAAACACTTTCAGCATGAAGTATTTTGAATGGTATTTTAAATACTTTTTTGACTATTATTGTATTAAGTACTTGTTTGTATCGAATACTTTGGTTTTTTATTTCAAACATTTTATTTTTTATTTTTTCATAAAATTCAATACTCCGCTGCTAAGCAGTGCTTCTGCGGGGAGCGGGTATTTAATGTGGGTGGAAACCATGACCAAAAAGAGAAGCAGTAAGACTGATGAATATTTTGAAAACATGTTCTTAAAATTTAACAAACATTTATTCAATAAATAATAAATAAAATAAAAATTATTATAAACTTACTATGTGTCTACTGTCAATATACGATAAATCATTAGAAACCTACTTTAAAAACCAAAAGTATTCCAAATACTTTTTTAAAGTATTTGAGTAGTATTTGAAATACTTTACAATTAAAGTATTTGAGTGGTATCTTAAATACTTTAAAAAAAAATGTTTTTGAGTATTTACTCAAATACTTTTTAAAAGTATTCTTTACAGGACTGCCTACGGGTTATGACGATTAATGATTGTCATTAATTTAAGGCCTAGTTTTTCAATCATTCAATATTCGACATATAAAAATTCATCGAATAAATTTATTTTTAAGATTATCTTCCGAATAAGGTGATAAGTAGGGCCAATACTTGTATGCATTTGCATATTTTTATTGGTTGGTCAAAAAATAGCGTAAAAAAAGTATACGCATAAAGATATTCCATCAGTATCCTTTATTAAGACCTAACCTAACCTATGTCAATGAGTGCTATGATGAGACAATGGACGCCATAAGAAAAGAAGTGCTTGATAAGAAAATCTGGATTTCGATCAACGAAACTACTGACGTACAATCTCGATATATTGCAAACGTAATTATTGGTATTTTAAATGCCGATGAACCAGGTAAAATATTTTTAATTTTTTCCGGTATTCTCGAAAAAACCAACCACTCTACAATATGTCAAATTTTTGATAAAGCTCTTTTTACATTATGGCCTAATGGAATCCGACATCCTGATGCACTTTTGTTTTTGAGCGATGCCGCTCCTTATATGGTCAAGGCAGCTAATTGTTTACAAGATTTTTATCCAAAAATGGTCCACGTCACTTGTGTGGCCCATGGGCTACACCGGGTGGCAGAAAAAATTCGTGGTCAATTTCCAAAAATTGAGAAACTTGTCTCAAATACAAAAAAAATATTTTTAAAAGCGCCAACTCGTATTGATTTGTTTAAAACTGAGGCTCCAGATATTCCATTGTCTCCAACGCCTATATTAACAAGATGGGGTACATGGATTTCTGCTTCAATGTATTATTGCGAACATATAGAAGCTATTCGAAATGTAATACAGAAATTGAACCCTGAAGACGCCGTTACAATAGACAAAGTTCAAAAATTAATTTCTAAAGATCAATTTGAAGCAAATTTAACTTTAATTTATTCAAACTATGGACTTTTACCAACTACTATAACATCTTTAGAAAGCCAAAATGTTTTACTAGCAGACTCAATTAAATTAATAGAAACTGCGTGAAGTAAAATATGTGAAGTTAGTGGTACAAATGGCACTGATATTAACAAAAAATGTGAAGATGTTTTTTAAAAAAATAATGGTTTTCATATTCTTACGAAAATTTCTACACGCTACAAACATTTGTTAACGGACAATCGACGCTCAATGCTGTTTGAAAACTTATACAAATCATTAATAAATTGTTCAATGTAATAACATCGGGTAAAAATTAAAATGTTTATCATCTGATTAATGTTTTTGTTTTTTAATTTTAATTTTTTAATTTATAATATTTTTTAATATCACACATTTTTGTAAATCATTATTCATTGGCAATAAATAATAATATTGTATTCTAGTATAAATTGTATAATACATAAAAAAATTAATCATTTAATCATTTTTTTACAATAACATTTTTTTTTTTAGAGCATATTTAAGGGCATATTTTGATAATTTTTAGGGCATAACTGCATACATATTTTATAGATTTTTAGGGCATATAATTGTTGGCCCTAATTATCAATTTATAAGTATTATTAATTATTATTATGTATATTATATAATTATTTTAATTGATAATATATTCAATTCTCTATTTTAGATCTATCTTCTCTACATCATACTTAATATTTCATTTTTTTTCTTATATATTATAATATGGGTACCTACACAAATATAATTAAGATTTTTTGTTTGGGTATTTGCGACTTGGATGTACCTACTTGGCCCAACTGGCCCAAGTAACTTGTGACTTGGGTTAATAGGTAGTAGCAGTATATTTGAGCTTTTATTAGCAGTTTGACTAGTACCAGTACCTTTTACCTATTGTACTAAACTGTACCTATTTAATAATTCAGTTTTTGTACATAAATGTATCAATTAATAATTGAATGTATAAATATCATACATTTTATTTAAATCAATATATTTGTACGATATCGCTGAATAGTGAATACCATATATTATTACAATTTTTACATAGTAATTGGTACACGATTCCAAAACAATTGTGTATTTTAATAATTTATATAGTATAATATAAAATATATTATATTGGCTTTGGCATGCACATTATTGACATTTGAATAACAATTAAAATAAATAAAATTTAAATATAAATAATCTACATTGCAACTCGTATAAAAGTCGGCCTTCGTGCGAATGGTAGCGTACTCTGGTGATCAATTCTGAACTACTAAACTGCTGCGATTTTTTGCGTCAATATTATAACATTGAAAGATACGAGAGTGGTGTCACCTTATCTTCTCCACATCGTTGTTTTACCCATAGATAATATAAGAATGGATAGGACATGTGTATAGTGGCTTCGCAAAAGGTTGCGGGCTTTTTTGGGGAAGAGAGAAAGTTCAATATCTACGAGAGAGATAGACTATAAGAGTTCTTTTTTGAGGTTAGGTTACAAAAATTGATAATTTAAGATTCTACTGTTATCTTTGATAAACATTTCAAATAACAATATATTTTACATTTTACACTAAAATTTAGATTTATATTGTTTGAAAATTGTATAATTCTTATTGGTATATAGTTTTAACACGTTGAGTGCCTCGTATCAACTGGGGCGCGTTGCACCAGAACCCGCGCGAAATCGGTCGCGCAATTACGTCGGTCGACTACGTGTCGACGTCGGCCCCCAGAGCAATACCTACCTATTATTATTTATTTATTATTATTATACCGTTGTCTTTTTCATACTTTTTAATTATTATTATTTAGTATTTGAATTACGAATACAATATAGTATAGTATATGGAATTTATTAAATAAAGTACACTTTAAATGCAACTCATAATTCCTTTTTTTATTAATAAAACATTTTTTTTACATGCGTAAAAAATAAAAACATCATAAAAAATCAAAATACAAATCATGATGTCACTTGTGATTTCTTAGTATCTAATATTACTAAATAAAGTTCACTTAAAATGCAACTCGCGTTTACTTTTTTCAAAAAACATTTTTTTTTTTTTATATAAGTGTAAAAAATCAAAAAAATACATAAAAAAAAATCATAATGCCACTTGCAAGGTTAAAATCTATTAGTTTTACGTTTTAATAATTATTAAATGTATAATACAATACGTTACTCATATAAAATAGTTAAAACAATTAAAAATTAAATTAAATAACATGATATAAAATGTAATATCTATAATATTATATTACTTATCTAAAAATAATTTTTATGTAGGTAATAATAATCAGAATAACAATGAAATGACTTACATTTTGCTATGATATTCTTCAAAACAGAGTTCCAAACATAATCCCGGTTGATCTTCACACTTATTGCAATAATAAATGGTTTCTACTCTTTTTCCCTTTGTGGCGCAAATTCGACATCTTTTACGAATATACCGTCTTTTATGATTTTTGTCCACTTTGATAGGAAAATGTTTTTGTGGTAATCGTGAATATGGTGGTTGTATTGGGTCCGAGATTGTGTCTTTATTAGAATAAAGCAAGCTATTGATGACTGATAATCGAAAATCATAATAGCTTATTTTTTTGACGTTTTTACAATACAGCAAATAAGAATTTAGTAACGTTATTTACAAAAAATGAAACCCTATTTTTTTATACCACCTCAACGTTTTTCTTTCGCAAGGGTAATATGACATCATTTGGTCTTGCCGATCAATGCCGGACATAAACTTGTTGTACTCCGATATCGGCAAGGGCTGCTTCAATTTGGATTTACCATATTTATTATGTACTTCTATCATTTCATTTTTGAACTCGGAACTTATAGCAAGGACTTCTCTTTTGTCTTTCCATTTGACTATACACACACCATATTTAGTATATTTACAAACGGATTCTCCAGTTTTAAGTTTTTTTGAAATGATTTCTTTCGGATTATTTTTTCGGTTGTTTCGTAGTGTCCCTGTGCAGTATGTCTTACGTTGTAGTAATGAGTGTGCTAAATTACTGCTGTTGTAATAGTTGTCCATAAAGAGTGAGTGACCTTTATCCAAATAATTTTCCATCAGTTTATAAACAACATACTCTGTATGAGTTTGTTCAGGTGTACTATCAGTACCTTGCCCAGAATAAATAAGAATATTTAATACAAGTCCGTTAGGTTCAGTCAACATATAAAGTTTTATACCATATTTGTGGCGTTTATTTTTTATATATTGGCGGAAAACTAATCGGCCACGCCAAAGGACCATTGACTCGTCCAAGGATAATTGTTTTGACGGTTTATATACTTCGAGCATACGGTTATTGAAATACTCTAAAACTGGGTCGATTTTATATAATCGACTAGGTTTGGGATCATCAGGGTCAGGGTTGCGACTAAAATGTAATGCACGTGTTATCAGCATGTACCTGTTTCTACTCATAAAGTCACGAAAGCAATTTAAATTAAAAAGCTTATCGGTTTTCCAATAATCAGACATCCGTGGCATTTTTATTGTGCCTGTATGAAAAACTAATCCAAAAAAAGTTTTCAATTCATTTTTGGTAAGTTCGATCCATTTTGAAATTCGAGATTTATTACTGGACCTAGTCAAGAATAACTCAGCTGCATAATTATTTGTTTCCTCAAGGACGAAGTCATAAAAATCATCGGTCAATAGTAAGTCAAAAAAATCAATTGGTTTGTCACCATTAGGCTTTATTTTTAATCCGGTATTTTCGTCAAAAACAATAAGGTCCAAATCTGGGGAATGATCTAACCAAATATTATTATGTGTTTGTGAATTTGTCAGATTCTTATTTTTTTTTCGATGAATTGTAGGTGGAGAGTTTATAAGTGGAGAAAGTTCATTTTGCATTAACATTTGATCGATATTATCTAAACGCAAAGGACTTACTTCTCTGATGATACTGTCATTTTCAATTTCGGACTCATTTTGCAAAACCTTTTCATTTACACAATAATCTGAATTGTCGTCCGCCGAATCACCTTCACCTAGATCTGTATCTGAGTCATAAGAAAACTGTTCATCAGACGATAATGGTTCTTCAAACATTTCAGAAATATCATGATCGGATAAACGTATTTTTTTAGTAACCGTTGATTTTGAACGATCATGGGACGTACCAGGTGTACAAAGAGAAGAATCCATTTTTTTGTAATTTTAATAATAAAATTTGTTCTTACATAAATAAAATAACAATAAAATGTATACGATTTATAACTAGCGATTCAAAATTATGAATAATAATACAGGTATATAAATAAACATATATTATATACGTCGATGTACACCGATACCATACAATATTGATTACTGAAAACTTCAGCGTGTTGAACGTGACTAATAGACGTGTAAACGTGTTCAACTATTTTATAGTTGAAGTACCTAATGAATACTGTAATAATAACATAATAATAGTATGCAGCTAGCAGGTAAATGAAATAATAATGAATGATGTAAAATCCTAGAATTATTTTCGTTTAAAAATTATAATATATATATATATTTATATGGATATTATAAGAAAAATAAAACAAGTTTGGAAATACGAATATTATATATAATAAAAATAACAACACAGCTGTGTATCACAAAAACAATAAATATATGTATAATTGTCGTGGTCGTCATCGACAATTTCCTGCGAAAAATAAACATTACTTTTATAAAAATAAACGAAAATTTAATTAGAATACAGTCTATACAAATGTATGTCTGTATATGATGAAAACAATAAATTAATGTATAATTATTGTCGTGGTCGCCGTCATCGACAATTTCCTGGGAAAAAATAAACATTACTTTTCTAAAAATAAACCAAAATAAAAACCGAATACACCGTTTAAAAGTAGACATTTCACTGAATAACCACGTATTAAAATAGAAGAATTGCTCTGATAACCGAGTAAATTATAAGACCATAAAGATGCCTATACAAATTGTCGACTACCCGTCGACAGCGGCCTCAGAGGCAACGCCACTGTTGTCGACTACCCGTCGACCGCGGCACTCAACGTGTTAAGTATAAACAACTAATAACTTCTTCTCCTTTTCTGATATCTAACTGTAGCTTACACAAATTTGTGGTACCTAATACCTTTTCGTACCTTATCCTCTTACGTTACTCTCATCAGATATATCTGACAAACCTGTGATTGACATTGTATCCAAATCGTTATATCCATCCCTCTAAAGTACAAAATGATGTAAAACAATGCAAGCATTTACAATTTTTACAGCAAATTCTGGTTGTATATTAATTGGTCGATGAAATATCCGCCACTTATTTGTGAGGATCCCAAAAGAGCATTTCTACAAATCTTCTTGCTCTAGATAGCCGATACTTAAAAATTCTTTTATCAATTGTCAGATGTGATCCACCAAAAGGTCTCAGTAAATGTTTATGTAAACCAAATGCTTCGTCTCCAATGAAGAAGTAAGGTAGTCTTGGATTGTCTATTCCGGGCAAAGATTTTGCTTCTGTAAATTTTTATTCATTATTTTCTATTGACTTCCACAAACTAGACCTCTTAAAAACTGACGAATCGCAGTCTTTACCGTAACTTCTAACGTCAATGTACACAAATCGATATTTGGAATCTGAAACTGTCACGAGAACTATAGAATTATATTCTTTATAATTAAAATACTGTTAAGTGGGCAAGTTAAACGGATATGTTTGCCATCGATGGCTCCTATGCAGTTCGGGAAATTAGCTCTTTTCTCAAATCCAGAAGCAATTAACCATATTTCTTTCGTTGGTGTTGGAATACAATCTTCTCTCATTAGGCACCATATTGCTGTACATACTCCTTCTACTATTTTACTTAACTCTGTTTATTTTATACGAATTTTTGAAAAAGTGCCCCAGGCCAACTTTTTTTAAAAGTTCCAAAAGCTATCCAAAACGGTTCTATATGGTTGGTTGGGAGTTGTTGGAAAGGTCCCACCATTTGTTGGAACTCTGTTTATTTTATACGAATTTTTGAAAAATGCCCCTCAGCCAACTTTTTTTAAAAGTTCAAAAAACAATCCAAAACTCTTGTAAACGGTTTGTTGGACGTTGTTGGAAAGATCCCACCATTTGTTGGAACTCTGTTGATTTTTTTTGATAATTCTCATGTTTACAAAATTTCAACAAATAAAATATAATATAGTTATTTAATATACAAACAAATAAGGTATGAGTTTAAAATTAATTCCTAAACGTTTTTTAGTTTTATTTTTATAATTGTCAATTACATTTTATTTGGTGGTCAAAAAGTCTGAAAATGTAATACAAGGTTCCTGATATATTGATAGAACAGCAGCTGAAAAATATTGAAAATACATAGACACGAATTTTTTTTATAAGAAATTTAAGTTCAAATTTTGACAAAATTTATCAAAATTTTGAAAATTATCTACCGTTGTAATTAAAAAATTATAAAATGTTCAGTTTTTATAATTAAGGGTTGAAAATTTTAAACAAAGATTCTCATAAATAATTCATACTGTAACCAAAAATCTTAATAATATATAAATAAATTTATTTTTTACAGATATTTTAATTTTAAATTTGGACAAAATTACATATTTAAACCAAGAATAACGATTTTCGTGTAACTTAATTTTAAGAAATCTGTTTATACTTAAACCAAATTTAACACATTGAATATGTAAACAAATTAACTTACTAAGTTAAAATTTAGTTAAAAAAAATTAACTAGTTATTTAACTTTGGTCTTAGTTAATATTAACTTAACTCGTTAATGCCCAGCCATGCTTTTAAATTCACTGAAAATCAATATCAAACTTTTTGTTTGGTAATTCGTTGGATAGTCAACTGAGAAGAAGCTGATTTTCTGTAAAAATTATTTGTATGTTATCATTTTAAAAGTAGTAATACCAATTTAACCTTTATAATATAGTTATGTTGTAAGATTAAAAGTTTAGTCAGAAGGCGTGTAGAGGAGTATATATTGGAGAGTATCTCATGGTATTTTAAAGATAACAGATAAAATGCGATTTCTAAAAAACCTATTGAACGTTCTTTATTTATAAACTTTATGGTTGGCCGAGTGGCACCATATAGAACCGTTTTATATTGTTTTTGGAACTTTTAAAAATAGTTGGCTGAGGGGCATTTTATCAAAATTTCGTATAAAATAAACAGAGTTCCAACAAATGGCGGGACCTCTCCAACAACGTCCAACAAACCGTGGAGAACAGTTTTGTACAGTTTGTTATGTGTTTGATTTAATGTTGGCCGTTAGTGAGAACTTAGCGGCGGTTTTGGAAAAATGTTTAAATCTTCTTAATGACGGTCCAACAAATTGTAAAACCTTTCCAACAATGTCCAACAAAATTGTTGGATAGGTTTTATTGAAATCTGTTACACGAGGGCCGCTAAGTTCACGAACGTAAACATTTTACTACATCTTCTTAATTTTGCAACTTTATGTAAACACATCAAATCCTACTCAATTTTATCCTCGACAATTGTTCAACACTCCCAACCACTCCAATTTTTTCTCATCTCAGCCTTATTCAACTGGAAATCAACAAATTTCATCATGCAGTAAACAACTGACTCCAGTTACTAACAACCACTAGGTCTCTTACACAGAACTTGAACATTCAATAACAGAAAGCATAGATTTTAGTAGATTTTAGTATGTATTAAATTTTTTTTTTAAATTTACATGTAAAAAAAACATTGTAACAGTCAAACATTTTTATTTTATTTTCTATTTTTATATATAAAGTATTATCAATTATATTATAATTACAAAGGTGCGGTTTTTTTCTATTAAATTGTTTTTATTTTATTTTATAGCGTAATTTATATAAGTGTTAACAGTATAATTATATTAAGATAATTAACACGTTGGAGACGTAGGGAGTCACCGGTGACACCCAACTAGTTTTTTTTACTGAACGGCGGGTGTCACCGGTGACTCCCATATAATTCTTCACTTAAGAAAATTTCCTAAGTTGAAAATGCAATTATATTGTAAGTTAAGGCCAGAATCATGTTCACTACTATATTATTAAGCTTGTGTTAACCTGGTCAGTGATTATAATGAGTCGAACTTGAGATATTTACTATTTTAGAAAAATTAATAATCTATGCATTTCAGGTTATACCTAAACAAATTTAAGATACAAACCTATTGTTTTGGTTCTAATAATTAATTTTGATAGTCATAATAAACCTTTGGGTACTCATATAAAATTACATAAACATGATATTATTGATATTCAACATACCTGGCATAATAATAAACTGTATACAGATACTAGGTAGTAGGTAATAAAAGTAAATTGCTTGTATCTTTACAAAATACAAAAATATTTTAAATTAAAATCCAATTTGTTTTTTAATAAAATTTTTGCAATTAAAATAAAAATAAAAACAACTTATCACAATCAAAAAAAATATAACATAACATAAAATTTATATCCTAGCTTTAAAAAAAAACAATTAATAAATGAGAAACACCTTATAACCATGTAAAGAAAATAGAACAACATAAAACTTACATCCTTGCAATAAAAACAATGTATAAATGAGAAACAACTTATAACCAAGTAAAAAAAAATATATAATAACATAAGACTTATATCCTTGCAATAAAAAAAATTATATAAAAATTGTTAGTGACTAATGTTTATGTTGAAAACAATGTGAACAATATGGTTTGTCACAGTCTTGGCAAATTGTTGAAATCATTTTGCATTTTTTCTTGGATTCTGTTGGGCCCAATGTCAACCTCAGATTTTCATAACAACCTACACATTTCCTACGTTTTTTTCTGTTTAAATTCCCAGATTTGCCTTCCATCTCTATCAAGTTATGTGGTATTTTTACAAATTTTGGAGAGACTGATGGAATTGACAACTTTGAAGAAATAACATCACTAAGTAATTCACGAATGAAATTTTCACGGAATTTTTTTATTTGCATATTACTATTATTTGTAACACTTTTATAAACGTTCCATGCATTTACAACTGCCGTACCAAAGAGAAACTCAAACGCAACTTTATGGTACCACCGTATGGTTTTTCTAAGAACATTATGGTAGCTAGACATTTGATCTGAGATATCTACACCTTGCTTGAACCTATTGTAAAACAATATTGCTTCTGGTTTCTTTACATTTTCACCTAATCGATTTTTTTTACCTGTATCAATTATGTTTACAGTATGTTTTGTAGTTATGAATCTAACGGATCTTTTATCTTTCCAGTGACCAATAACTATACCATTATCATTTTCCATACCAATTATATCACATTTTTTCAATTTTTTGTCATCTTTCATTACATTTTTTGGAGTGTGTTTTACATTTTTCCTCAGTGTTCCAACTAAATGTGAGTTTTGATTCAGTTGGTCTTCAGCAATTTTCATATTATTATAATAGTTATCAGCGACCAATGTTCTTCCAGTGTTTAAATATGAGTGCATTAAGGTTTTTACAACAGTATTACTAACTCTTTCATCAGATAAACCTGGCTTTTTCATTTTTCCTTCATAAACAATAGATTTAAAAGTATAATTTAAAAATTTTTACTCCATATTTAGATGATTAACCTGGTAAATATTGTTTGAAGACCAAACGACCTCTAAATGGTACCATTGATTCATCAATTGCCACTGTTTCACCAGGGGTTTTCAACTTTTCAAAATTGTTGTTCAAAATATTAACTAGAGGTCTAATTTTATATATACGGTCTGTGATGTCAGCTGTAGCATTATTTTGTTTATGAAAAAATCTTAAAATATCTTTAAATCTATCTCTAGGCATTACAGATTTTACAAATTCATTTTTGTATAGGAAACTATTTGCCCAATAATCTGCAATCGTTGGATATTTTACTAAACCCATGTACAACATGATGGTAAAAAAATTTAATAATTCATCAAGGTCTACATCTTTCCAATGAGGTTTTTTAGTTTTAGCATTTTCATTTGTCATACTTACAATTAGGTTTAATAATTCATCATCAACAATAAAACGGTAAACATCTGAAGCTCTTAGATTTAATTTATTACTAATATCTGAATGTATTTCAGTATTACCAGTATATGGAAATTGTTTAAATTGTTGGCCAGATATATTCATCCAATTAATATTAATGCCATCAATATTATTAAGTTATTTTGGAGATGTTGATGTATTATTAGGTGGTGCATTTTTGGTGTGAATAGTTCTTCCTCTAAACCCCCTTCTCATTCTCATTCCTCTACCTCTAGTATGTGCTCTTGACTGTACTGGGGTGGCTACTGTATTTGTCAAATCATCACACTTATTTAGTGAACTATCAGAAAAATAATCTGAACTAGATTCAGAACCAGAAGGTATATAATCCGAAGAAGTAGTTGTGGAAGTGGCTGTGTTTGGGGAGTAAATAGTTGGTTTACCATCACTTACAATACTGTTTGACGTAGTTGCTACATTCTGTAACGCATGATAAGTTGGTTCTTCAATGACATCACTAGTCAGTAAATTATTTTCATTTTCAGACTGTGAACTGTTTTCATCTAAACTTTCAATTTCATCAAGCCAATTTAGTACCTTAGTAATATCCATTTTTACAAAATACCTTATTATTATTATTATTATTATTAGTTACATAATATAAAATAATTTTTTTAACACTTTGTCAATTGAATGTAATCATAATTGTAATCATAATATTCATAATAATCATATTATTTCAAGTTGAGATAGGAATTAAATTATATTGGTACTTATCTTTATTACTTACTAAATTAAATATTAATTTACTGTAAGTACCTAAGTTTTTAATTTCAAAATATCATATTTTTATATATTTATATTTAAGTTCAAAGCTATAAAAAAAGTTGTAAATTAATTTAAAATACATTTTGGATTAGAAATAAAATTTTTAAATTGCATGTTTAATTTTTTTTTAAGGGCATATTTTGATATTTATTGTGCATATTTGCATGCATTTTTTAGTGTTTTTAAGGTCATAAACATCCTAACCCTAATAATAACATTTACAATTTTAGGATATCGAAAAAGCTTTATCGCCTAATGTTTCCAAACGACCATCTATGTTAAACTACAGAAAACAAAGTAGACTCACATTTTCAAAATGCCAAGCATTATGGAATAAGCAGAACCGTTCATCTTAAATAGCTGATATAATTAAAATGGATTTGTGCGTTTATTTAAAAACTCCTAATCAAACACGTTGGAACTGTTGGTTTGATTCAACAAAATTTCTTCTTTTGCATTTTAAAAACAGTACTTCCAAGTTCACTAAATTGTGTGATGCTTTCAAATTAAATCGGTTTTCTAAAAATGATTTTTAGAAGAGTATATTGTAGTTATGGAACCGTTGTGCATTTACCTTGATGTGTTGCAAGGTGAAAATAATATGTATTTTGGGTTTTTGTTGCCTTCTATTACAATACTCTTACAAAAATATGATGATATCGCTAAAAAAAATTTAATTTATTGTGATTCTTTAGTTAGTTTGATTAAAGCAAACGTGGAAAAACGTTTCGAACATTTTTTGACTGATCCGTTTTTATTATCTGCAACGGTTTCACATCCGTTTTTTAAAACCATCTGGCTAACCGACAATGATAAAAAAATAAGTCATTATCATTTTAAAAAAAATGTTGTTTAGAAATGTTTGAACAGTCAAATTTGCCTGAATCTGAAGTATCTGATAGCAATATCAATGATGATGCAAATAATTACTTTAATTGGTCTGAAAATAAATCAAAAGTGGATCTTTCATTACATCAAGAATTAACCAGGTATTTGTTTAAGTACTTTTGTAAAATTTTTACGAAAAATCTAAATATATTGAATGAAATGCCCACACTTAAAAAGGTATTTTTTAAATTTAACACACCACTTCCTAGCATTGCCGCTGTAGAACGCATATTTAGTATTGGTGGTGCTGTTTTATCGAAAAAAAGGGGTAAGATGAACGATAAAAATTTTGAAAATGTATTAATGTTCAAGTGTAAAAATCAATAAAATAAAATATACAGTAACCATAATATTATTATAATTAACTATTAATTAACAGTTGGTTTTTTTTTTATTGTGTTTTATCAAATTAATTCTTTTTTATTATTACTAATTACTATTTACTATTATTATTTAATAAGCATAAATTTGGCCATTGGCTTAAAGTAGTTGAACAGTTGTAATGTTGTGTAATTAATAGTTATGTTACTAAAATACTACCTAATGTTGATTATTATTTTTTTTCAGCTTATAAAATAATAAATATGTTGCTAGGTTAGGTTCTTGTTATCAACAAGTTATTTAAAAAATAAAATATAATATATCAAAATGTAAAAATGTAGCTACTATTGATGGACGTATAGAAATTATGACGGCAGAGCTAAAATAAATGTTTGTGCGTTAACCCCTCTCCTAAGCACCCCTTTAGCTAATGGTTATTTACTTCCTGTAAAACATTAAATTATTGAACGTATAAATAATGTATGGCTTAAGTATCTTTATATGTTTGTGGCTTAACGCTTAGATAATATATTTTATTGATGTTTTTTGTTACATATACCTAACTATATGAATAGCGTTAAAAAAATACATTTTTATTTGATGGTAAAGAAACAACACATTAATCAAGTACTTTGTGCGACTGTCTGAGAGACGAACTGGAGTACATCTTTTTTTTATATACTATGTTATTTACAATACATACTTGAAGATATGTTCGGTTGTATATTACGTACCTACATAATATAAGATATGGGAACGAACTAAAGTGGACTTATAATGTTATAATATGGTCTGTGGCCTAGCAGGGAGTAGGCGTCTGCTGATCACTACATAGGTATCATATACGAAACAGCCAATAGGTACACAATGCACATGTACAATATAATATAAAATATAATGAATTTGAATTCTACCATGCATCATCTATACCATGACCCGGATGTTGTATTAATTTTATTCAATTGAAGTGAACTGAACAAAATATAGTAAATTGTTTGCTCGGTCTTATATTATATTTTAAAAGTGGGTACTATAGATACATATGATGACAATGAAAGCGGATTTTGGCTTAGACGTCACTTTGTCGTTAGCACGAAACTACATAATATACATGCACCTACCTACCCATTGTAATACAATATAACGCATTCAAAATCGATCACTTACTACCCTTGCCATGACCAGGAGTTTTTTTTTATCATATGATTGCGTGTAACTACTAATCCAACCCAAAAGTAATTGTTTGTTTTGTTGTATGTACCATGTATAGTATACATTGTATACGATGACAATAAAAGTGGACTTACGATCTGCACCCTCGTGTTACGATATTTTAATAGGTACTGTCGTGTGTCGTCTGATACAATTTATACTTTATACTTTGGTCAATGTTATTATTTTAAAGTGTTTCAATTTTTAAAATGTAAAAGTGTTTAAGTTTTAAATTATTTAAAGAGTAGTCATATTATATTGAAAATTAAAAGCGAAGAACCCGGTTCTTGAAATGTATTTTACTTATGATATCAATAAAAACAGTAGTAAATGTAATGTAGTGGGATGTACGAGGTATATATATCTGGTAAACATGCATCGAACTTGAAAAAACACATTTTTGCCCTACACAAAAATGAGTACAAAGATTTAACGGAGGCCAAATTGTCTAAATCTGGTGCTCGTATTGAAAATGTTCAGTTACATGATAAAGCTATGGTAAGTAATGACTAATAAATAATTATTATATAAATATTAAATATAGTAAATTATACATATTATTAATTATGATGTATTAATATAATTTACTAGAGATCCAGAGAGAAAAGATAAAATCATCTACTTAATATTTGTCCTTTTAAATAACTTGTGTTTTTTCAGTAAATGTGTATCTGTTCTAGTTAAAACTAGAATTAACTGCAGCTTCAAATAAGTCAGTAAAAACTAGATTTAACTAAACATTTGCATGTATTCGAACTCATATTAGGGGTTGGGGTTCGGATAACAAACGAAAACGTCGCATAGTGTAAGAACGTACGACACTTTATTTCAGTAATCACAATAAATGCAATAATAATAATAATAATAATAATAATAGTATAATTAATATTCGTTAATTATCACCTTTTTATTTACCAAATAAAATAAAATTAGTAATTAGTAAGTACCTAATCAGTAAAAATTGTTACAGGTCTGAATTTATAACACGTGAAGAAAAATTCATCACGGAGAATCAAGTTCCGAAGAATCATATTTCCCTCCGCGCAGCCGCAACAAAAGCATCAACGGAGTCAGGGCAAGGCTTTGTAAAATGCACATGTAAAAAACCTGCGGAACAAATCGCTATCTATGTAAAAAAAATAAAATTCTATGTAACTCTAAATGCCACGATAGTTTGTCCTGTCAAAATAAATAATATAATAAATGTTTATATTTAATAATTATCCTAATATGTACTTATATTTCTACTTTCCCCTAATTAAAACTAGTTTTACCAGCTATCAGTATAAACAATACGCATTTTCACTAGATAATTCTAGTTTTCACTAATATATTTTAGACACAACTAATTCTAACTGAATAAAAATAGGTTAAAACTAGTTTTGATGGTGATGGTCTTAGTAAATTCTAGTTTTAAGGGGGCTGGAGCATGGCATGTTTTAAGGAGTAGTGTTTAGGCATTTAATATTACATTGACTATTTTGCCTTGTCAATGTGTGAGATGTAAACGAACATTAGTGTGAGTAATCCGTTATCGCCTATTCACGACGAAATACGAATTCCCGGAACTACGATAACTATCAAAATATTCGTCGAATTTTCCTATTAGCCGTTTAATTGATTTTAGCAGGAGCCACTTGCGTACATAATATGCCGTGATCACTGTAAACCAAGGGCATGTGTAAGGGGGGATTCAACCCCCCCCCCCCCCCCAAACCCCACATAGAAAATTTCTTTATGAGTAAATAGATGTGAAATAATATAAAAAAATACATATCGACCCCCCCCCCTCAATAATCTTTACCTACGCGACTGCTGTAAACTGTACACAATATTAAAAAAAAATTAAATTTCATGAAATAAAAATGCTAATAAATACAATAATAAGTTTATTAGATTATGATAAATTAATAAATTTCATTAATTAGTTGAGTCAACATGCTTTCTAAATAAAATGTTTTTAGTTGATCTTTCATTTTGTTTTCCCAAAAACTGTCTTCACGTTTTATTTTTTCAAACATTAAACCTGTATAAACATACACAATATACATAGGTAGTTAATTATTTAAATATAGATGATCATGATAATAAGCATAAAATATATAGTACAGTGATATTTAAAAACCTTTAGGGGTCCAAATGCAAAAATAGCAGTATAGTTTACACGAAATATGTAATTGCCCTTGAACTTGATAATAATAGTTGTGGTTTCGTTTGAGATGCAGCTGTCCATTTTTTATTTCACAACATTTTATTTTTTTTGAAGTGATTCCGTCTTCAGAACTCATACTTTTCGCTGATGCTGGACATTTAATTTCGACTAAAGTATTATGGTCCACCAGACCATCAGGAGATGCTGCTAAGAATGATAAATCATGGTCTACTATTAAGCCTGAATTTTTAATACTTTTGCCTAAAACTTTTTCAAGCTGCTGTTTGGCAATGTCTTCGTGCTCGATTCCATATCTGGTGGCAGCATTGCCACTAAAAGTCCCAAACAATAATTCCTTGGCGACTTTGTCTCGTGAAGTGGATTCACGTAATTTGCATATCTTACCAAATACAGAGGCTGTTAATCTATATAAAGTAAAAAGTAATAAATATTTATGTAACAATAAAAATATAATTTTTAATCAAAAAATAATTGAAATAAACCTTTTTTTTCTTTCTAAATGCCATTCCTCGCATTGGTGTTGCCTTATAGTTTTTTTTTCTAAATCATGGATTTCATTTTTATTTATTTTTAAGTTAGGAATGCATTAAATTAACAATGATCAATATGTATTATATTTAAATTATATTATATTTATTGAATATTTTGTTAGGTATATTATATGATGTGATATATCGATTTATGATACATTCTGTTTACAATAATAATTGTAAAAAAAATGAGGGCTATTCAGTTTTACGAGTGTATTGTTTTAATTTATAATTTTAAAAAGCGGGTAAGTAAGTGGATGTCGCTCTGCTATACAGTAGTTTACAAGTGGGTTACCTACTGTAATGGATGATATTAAATTTGAATTTAATGATATAATATCATTGTATACGAAAAACGATTCTGATCGGAGACGAGTTTTCAGTTTTAGATATTTTATACAATATTAATATTCAATTAATATCAATTAAAATAATTAAATAGATTTCGTCAAAATTTGAACTTAAAATGGTTATAAAAAAAAATCATGCCTATATTTTTTGAAATTTCCAATAGTTTTCAAAAGCACCAGGAAAAACAAAAAAAAAATTAACGAAAAACGGGAATTTTTACGCAAATTCAAATTTTGAAAAACTAGATTTTAGATATTGGTTTAACTCTAAAACTAATTCTCGTACAAATCTTTTTAAGTTTTTTTTTTACAAATGACAATAAAATTTTGTTCGTTGGGTAAAAAAGCTTCAAATTTTGATACAAGACTTCTAATATATTGTCGCAATAGTAGTTAAAAAATATTAAAAATACATAGTCACAATTTTTTTAATAAACATTGAAAGTTCAAATTTTGACAAAATACGTAAAAATCACGAAAATTCGCAATTTATTTTTAGTTAGAAAAATTCATACAAATTTTTCTTTACAAATCTAAGGTTTGAAAATTCCAAACAAGATTCTTCATGAGTTTGTCTACTTTTATCAAAAAAAAAAATTTTACCGGAAAAGTCGTATTAAATTTGTATGAGCATTAGAATTACAATATTAGATATTCGCTCAATTTCTGTTGTACCTGATTCATTGTGAATGACAGCGAAATACAAAAATCCAATTTGTCAACACACACACACACACAGACCATTGTAATATCAATACAATAAATTATCCACTGAATATATAATTTAATCATACCTACCTATATAATATATTATATAATTCTATATTATATTTAAAATTGATAAAATCTTATGTTACTAACAAAACAGTTTTTATTCATTAAAAATATAACCATAATATATCAAACCATAATCAATGTATTATAATTACCTCATTATTGTTTCCATGATCTTCAGGTTCTTTTTCAAGTTTTTTACATTTAAGATTAGCCAGGTTAGGTTTTTTTCGTGGTGCACCCAACCTGAGGCGCGCTTTTTTACCCAATCGCCAGTCTTTATTCATTTTGAAATTCAAACAAAATAAGTGACACGAAAAATTGAACTTCACTGTCCGATTATTTGGAAACAAGTAATACTTTTTTCGTTTTGTCATAATAGTATAAATTTGATCGAGTAGGAAACCAACTTATCACTAATCGATTTATAATCGCCCGGCATACAGGTATTATTTTTGTTGCGGCTACCTAGATTCTTAGAAATGTTCGAATGCCCGTACGCGCATGCACATGTCTAATTAAACGAGGAATAATATTCTGTTCCGGTTCTCCGGCACAAATTTTATGCCAACAGTACCAAAAAGAAAGAAAAATTCGTATTGTTTTGATCGACTTATATTAATTTTGAAAAGTGATTTGTATTCGTTGGTCTATTTTCTAGGTTTGTTCGGAAATAGATTTACGATTTTATTTTTAGTTAATAGAGTATTATGCATAGTAAGTTTATTTTATTTTCAAAAAATACTTATATTTTGACTAAAATTTAGATAGTCACAAAATTAAAAAATCAAAAATTCACTTCCGAGCAAACCTAGAATAAATAAGCACAAATCAGATGTAGTTTTCAAAATTAAATTCAAGCAACTTGAAGTATGTTTATTTTACTTTTGCTTATTGGTATAAATGCGTGGAATATGAAGGTTGCTCCAGCCCCCTTAACTAGTTAAAACCAGAAGTGACTAAGGGGATTTGTGGAAACTAGTTTTGACTAATTATAACTAGTTTCGACGGCTTTTGGGTTTTAACTGTGACATATTATCTAACAATAATTGCGGAATAGCAGCATTTTGCCAAATACTGAAATTGCCTTTCCGTATGAACTACACATACTATTTTTGTCACGCCTCCATGTTCATCGATCATTGCGAATCAGCAGTAAACCTATTCTTATAACACATTCATTTAGACAGTCATTGTTATGCACAACACATTTTAATAGCAAATATTTTGTTTTGTTTGAAGAAGATATGGACTATAGTAATTTGGTATTGATTGATTGAACTATGCAAGGTATTATTAGGCCGTTTCGTACACACCGATAAAATCGGAACCGGAGTGAGCGACGGTGCCGGTACCGGTTGTTCTCTTTTTTTCACACATACCGGTAAAACCTAGACCGGTGCCAGATTAATTTCACATACAACGACGAAACCATGTTAAACAGTTTTTGTATTCACTAGGGTGAAGTCATGTTAAGTTATTTTCTCTGTTGTTCTCAATTGAAAAGGTACCTTTTATCTTTTATGGATTGTCGCCATTTTCCACTCTCTAGCCAAGATATCGAAAATCGTATTTTCTTTTGTCGTATAATGTAGTGTAATACAATCCCGGGAACATGTAGGTATGTTTTTTTTTTGTTCGATGTCATGGCAGTGGCGTATTTATGATTTTTTCTAGGGGTGGATGACAAGAGGGGCGTAGCCTCCCACACCCCCCAACAACACAACAATAAATTAATTACTTTGAATTACATATAAATATTTATTATTATAATATAAAAAAATTTATATTATTACATATTAATATAATACAAACCATATCAACCATATAACCGTGGCCACGAGAAATGTAATGATAATATCAAAAATCTCTGTTATCGTATATAATCTTATGATAATATGATATCATGTTTAAGTACTGTTATTTTCACGAACCGTTCTTCGCAGGAAAAATTGTTCGTATGATCCATTTCCTTATCACACTTATACCATGGTACAGACCACGTTCGTGGTTATTATTTAAAACCGCATCACTTATCACGGTATTATCATAGAACAGTTGTATTATATCAAGGTTAATATGAATTTATATATTTATAATATTAACCTTGGTATTATATATTGTATATAAATTGTGATTGTAGATTTATTAATTGCTGCCAAATGTCATGATTTTGGCGGGGAAATATGATTTATACGATTACCCATCAATGTATGGCCTGTTTTACAATCATAGTTTAAACCTCGGTTACTCTTGAACCACTGATTTTATCGGCCGAATTCGGTGGTTTAACCCAGGGGTGGATAGGCCCATAGGGAAAAAGGTATTTTCCCTGTAGGCCCCCGGTCTATATTTATATCGGGGCCCACTCGAGTCTAAACATTTTTTTTTCGTATAATAAAATATTCACCAAATAGGAATAATTTAAATTTATAACTATAAATTATTATTACTGTTGATTTTAACAATATAATAATACCACAATACCACAGTCCACAACAAATCAATAATTTGATTATAGATATTTAACACAATATTATATAATTATTTATATAGATATTATTAATACTATTTTTAATCGTTATTGTTAATCGAAGACCGAAATATCCGACCGATCGCCGTCCGTGAACACCGCACGTTCCATAGTCCATACTGATATGAAATACCCATTTTTCAGAAATGATTGGGTATTTGGGTATTTAAAATCTATTTTTAAACAATATACAAATAACATGATGCGATGTATTATTATTGTATTTTTGTTATCCATTATCCGATTAGACCGATTATCGTATCCATTTTAAAATGTTAATAATATTAATTATTATGAAGTCGACAGCTTTCGACATTTTCGTCGTGCGCGTTGACTATGCATTTTGTCGTTAATGCTATTGATGTTTATTTTGTTTTTTGGTAATACTTACTTATTTGTGATCTAAAATATTCACGACTGTGGTGCGTATAAAATTTCAGATTTACGTGTTTTGTATAAATTGTATACTTTGTGTCTAACGTTTTAGTGTTTAAACTTGTTATTAATAATGAATAATAAAATTTAAATATAAATCCGGTTCAAAAAAACGCCAAGAAAAAAAAAGAGAATTATTGTTGCAATGTGCAAATAATAAAAAACAAATGAAATTAATTTATTCAAAAGGTGAGTTCGAATTTTAAACGATTATGCTTAAATACCGTTAATATCCTAATTTTTAGTTAATATTAATATACTATGTGGTTATCAAATGGTGAGTTGGATCTCTAACTTTGGGTGAACAATTTTATTATTATGAACACATCATAGACCTTGTGTCCCCACAATCCGTTTTACACAACTCTCACAATTATACCCAACTTTCATTTAATTTAAATATTTTAGATTATTATCAACAATTATCTACTTATTTTCTTCAATTAATAACTTACAGACTGAAAACTAAATTGTATTCTTAAGTAGGTATTTATGAATTATTTTTTATTTCTTAAGTTATTTTGAATTTAAAGTATAAAATTATTTTAAAAATTATAGACATTTTTAAAACTACCTACCTATACCTACAATATGTATTATAAACAAACAATTATTTTTTTGTTACTTTAATGATAAATTCTATTATTATTTATGCTATACTATTATTTATTAATTGTATAGATGAAACTAAAGTTTCCAATTCGGAAAATGAACATTCTGTGAAACAAATTAATTTAGAAGGTCCAATTTTAAAATTAGGTAATTATATTAATTATATTCACTTTGATTGTTTTACAAAATAATATTTAATATGTAAATGTTAATTTAGTATTATGTTTTGGTAAATTATCTTACTTTTACTATTAATCTTACTTTCGTAATTGAATTTTAAAAGCATTGTTAGTAATACGTAGTTCCTATGTAATATATTGTTATTAAACCTAAAAAAATGCATGTTTATCTTCCGTGATTAGTCATTACTTATGCAGTGTGTCACTATGGTTTCACTAAATTGTTTTACCCAATATATTATATAATAAACTATAAGACTATAAACTATCTTATACCTACTAAGTAATTTAATCTTCTTCTTCTTCGGTAAACTCGGCCACTAGGACCATCCCGACATACGTCCTTGCCTCCAGTTTTCTCTATTCGATGCCTGTAATCTCCAATCTTCTCCTCCACCTAATGCTTTCACATCATCCCTAACTCCATCCTCCCATCTCCGACGTGGTCTTCCCAGCGGTCTTTTTCCATTAGGGTTCTCCTCCAGTACCATACGTATGAGTGGGTTTTGACTACGCCAGGCATGCCCAGCCCAAAGCAATCTTTTGTTCTTTATTGTTTCGAGTATACTGGGTTTATGAAAGAGTGTCTCTAGTTCATCATTCTTCCTTATTCTCCATTCCCCACTAAGCCTGTCCTTTACTGGTCCAAAGATCTTCCTCAGTATTTTTCTTTCCAGAACTAAGAGTTTTCTTTCATCACTTTCATCACTTTTTTAAGTAATTTAATACGAATCACTAAAATTAGCTCATACATTTTGCCCCTCTTGTTTAAGTAATCATTAACTAATAATTATTGCATAATATAACATTATATACAGGGTGATTTTTTTATCGAAGAACACTCATACTCATACACTCATACTTTTTTAAATAATGAGTGTTCTTCGATAAAAAAATCACCCTGTATATTATTATAAATCTATATCATAAAAGAAATTGTATTAAACAATTAAATCTGATAATTTGACATTTAAATATCATATCTTATAGATGATTTCATTTTTTTTTTTTTTTGTGAACCTATTTCTTTATATTTTATTAGGTTTATCAAAAAAAGGTGGAGGTAATCGTCGTGTCAAAATGAACAAAACAGATACAAAGCAACATATACTTGAGAAAGGACAAACACTTTTTTTCCCTAATGGCCAGTCTTCAAAAGGTCTAATCAGTAAATTTGTTTTTGATGTAGTAGGTTATCAAAGAAAAACTATTGATTGTGATAAATCGCTATTGCAGTTTTATGAAGAAACTGGTAAATTAAATAAAAGCTTGAACATTTTAATTCAATATTTTTTTTCCTTTTATGTATTGCATATTATATTTTTCAGGTTTTACACTATTAAGATTTTACATCACAACTAAATTCATTAAAAAAAAAATTGACTATGGAATATTATTTTCGCCAGATAGTAGTGATAATGATGACGTTAATAATGTAGCTGAAATTAAAATTCCATATTTTACAGAACACAATTCACCTGAAGAAGGTATTTTACTATCTAGTTCTTTTCTAATGCTAACTTATCTCTAGTTATAATACATTATGATGTATTATTATATTCTTTTAGATTCTGTGGGTGGTTATAATATTTAAAGAAATTAATTAGTAAAAATTAGAAACATTGAATTACAATTTGGTGGGGACATTAAATAAAACAATTTATTATATATTATATATGTTTATTATATATTAACCATGTTTTAACAATTATTCATCAGAATTAATTTATAATATCTATTGGCCATCATATAATACTGTTTCTATACCTACTAAATGTATATTAATATTTGTAGCTACAGTTGTTGTTAAATTATATAACAGTGCCAGTTTGATACATGTAAATGATGTAGTGTTTAAGTATTAAATAGAAATATTTGTAGATAATGAGTCATTGAAAGATTATGCAAACTTTTCCGTAGAAAATCAAGCAGGAACATCTAGCTCTGCTACTAATAAAGACATTGGTAGGTAGCTTATTACAATATTCAATTATCATTTAAATTTATTATAAATTTATTTTTAGATTTTGAAACTACGTTCAGATCTTCACATACAGATTTTACAGACATTTTATGAAACATAGTAATTGGTCGTCCACTTGGTGCTATAGCATTTTTTGTTTTCCGTATTTTATGTGAATTCCATTCAGTTTTTATTTCTTCTAATTCAGTCTAATAATAAAACAAATCAAAAATTGTATTTCACCAATTGTTATTAACTAAAAAATATTTTATGAGAATAATATATTTTGATAAGTTATAGCTTATACCATAGTATAATATAGTATAGTTTCATTTTCGGTAAAACAAAAAAATCATGGTTATTCAGGCAATCAGTGTCAGTTACATAGACATTTTCCTGTACTAATTTTAAAGCAATAGCTAAAAGGTCTATAATGTCTGAAAGGGCTGGTAATTTAAGCATTTTATAACTGAATTTATAGGTATGAGTTTGAGGTAGGGTGTGAGTTATAACTTATAATCTTAGCATATTTTATATAGTTACTCCTAATTCCTAAACACAATAAATATTTAACTAATCAATTATCTACCTACCTTTATAATGTCTAGAAATACAAATCTTATTAGATTTTTGTCTAGCCATAAACCCGTAAAATGACCATCTTCTTTGAGTTTTTGAAATAAATTTATCCAAAACTGACTTTGATGCTTTCTTAAAATTCCCCACCAAGCTTCGATTCGTTGATTTGCTGTACTTTTTCCAATCAAAACACATGGCTTTTCAGATGGATTGTTTTGATGAAGGAATGTTTGAAGGTGTTTGATGATTGTGTTTTCTGTTCCTGCATCAAATCTTAATTTTTGAGGACATCCACTTAACATTTCAACGGTATTAACGTAAAACCCAGCGATAATGTTTGGATTACTGCAAGATGGTGCGGCATGTAGCCAAACAATATACCTAGAAAAACCATCAATGCAGCCACTAATTGAAATTCCGTATGGAGTCAACTTGTCATAAACATCAGTGTGCCATAAATAATTTGGTCCTGGGTTACTATATACTCGTCTTCTCAATCTTTTTTTTGATCTGAATACTACTCCTTCTGGATCAACTTCAAGCAGTAGATGACGAATGGTTTCCTGTGTTACTGTAAAACCTTGTCTGATGCACTTTAAATGGACCCATTTATACCCATGCAGTTGATTTGAAGTATTCACAATATTTTCAATGTATAATCTAACAGTTTCAATTGGAGTAAATTGCTTTCTCCTAAATAGATTTAAGTTGGCCATTTTTCTCTTAAGTGTACGCATACTTATATTTATTCCGTAATTATAATTTAAACGTAACAGTATTTCCTGGTAAGGTAAACTTAAACTAAAATACCTCGATATTATATCATCGATGTCCATTATAATACTAATGTATGTTAATCAATCATAAATTCATAATATATAATATGAACACAAATTAGTTGAGACTAACTAACTAAGTTGAGAATATATCCGTTATAACGGATAAACTGTTTGTAATAACAGAAATTATATCCGTTAAAACAAATAAGTAATTTGTAATAACAGAAATTATATCCGTCATAACAGATAAATTATTTGTAATAACAGAAATTATATCCGTTAAAACAAATAAGTAATTTGTAATAACAGAAATTATATCCGTTATAACAAATATTGAAAAACATTTCCTATAATTTGGGTGGCACTCCTACGCTTCCGTATATTACTATATTCGTATCTCGTCTTAAATAGAGAAATCAAATAATTAAAGTTTTAACTCTTAAGTTATAATAATATTGACAATATTGTGAATTACAACTAAAAATGATGTACTAATTTGTATCAATTAAACATATATTTTAATAAAAACGATTGCAGCGAAAACATATCCATTTTAGATACTCACAGGGACCAATTGACGAATTTAATTATCTTCAAATATTAAGATATACGAATGCAGCGTCAGGTTTCCCTACAAGCAGAACAAGCAGATGATTGGAGCGGCAAATTTATATGGCGGTTACGAACTGTTCGGCAGAGAGGTCTTTTTCTTGTCTTAAAAGAATTAAGACGTTTTTAAGATCTTCCATTGGCGAAAATCGTTTAAATTCATTAGCCTTACTATGTATCGAAGCGGAATTAGTGTCAAAAATACATTTTAATGATATAATTGAAGAATTTGCAAGCATAAAAAGTCGAAGAAAAATTTTTTAATAATGTACCTATATAGATTAATATTAATATTTTTTATGTTTTGATATTATTTTTATGTATTTTTAAATAATAAAAAGTAATTTTATTAATAATACATTATGCTCAATAACGTATTTTGCTGGTTATAAAATAACTTATAAAAATGAACGGGCGGCAAATTTCCTTTTGCTTGTAGGCGGCAAATTGCTTAATCCGCCGCTGTACGAATGTATCACGAATTAAAAAATAAAAATGAGATCATAACAATTAAGTCTAAATACACAAAACTTTTTTATTTCAAAACCAATAACTTTAATATGTTTTTATGTGATTTTTAATTTTAATTTTAATGTAACTAAACTTATTCATTAACCTATTATTTAACCTATGTTTATACTTTATCATGACAAATAAATTAAATAAATTCTTATTTGTCATGTACTTTATTATTATCTATTGACAAAATGACAACATATGTTGTCTATATAGACGTAAGATTGTTCAAGTTTGGTGATGTCAATTTTCAGGCTAAAAAATTTAGTACTTCACAACATAATAGATATACAATATACCTAATCGCGTACAAAGTAAAACCTTTTTCAGTGGAAATATAGGTAATATTATAGTTAGTTACCCCTTCACTATTTTAAAGTTACCTAAACTTAAATCTCTACAATTTTAATTTTACTGTATAAATATATATTTTAAATTTTAAAATATAAGAAAGTCGCTTTCAAGTAAATTTCATGTTGAATTTAATATTTAAATATGTTTTCAAAAATTTTATCTGATAAATAGATTAGTTATATACAATTGTCAAGAGATCGATAAATGAATTTGAAAAAATAATTATTATATTGTGTGTCATTGGCCCATACGAAAGCATTCCACTGTTAATCTGGGAGTTACCCGTTTCCGCCAAAATAATATTGGCCGTTTCCGCCATAGCCCTTTTCCGCCTAAAACGAAAAAGGTACGATTCCCGTTTCCGCCAAAAAAAGTTTGGAAATTAATGGTCTTAATTTTTAAGCAATATATTATAATATGTTGTCGTATACTCGTATATATAAAATAAAATAGTAATGTAAAATGTAGGTAATAGGAATGGCATTTGTAAATAATTGCGAAATTGGAAATAGGTACAACAATAATATATACAGCGATAATCTTCGATAATTGTTGATAATCGTCGATAACGAAAGGAAGTATACACTGTATCATAGTTTATTTATAATTCGCACACAATAATTATCTGACTAATGTTAAATTCTTATATTTTAATTCAGTATCTGTTTTGTTCGTCATGAGTTTAGCAACAGTTAATACGATTTTCAAAATGAAATTTGTTAATATTTTTTGTGACATTTTTAATTATTTAAAAATAACGATATGTTTTTTCAAAACTCTATTGAGACTATATTTGACCTATACTTGTATTATAATTTGAAATAGTTAAATATAATGTATTATTATTATCTAGGTACTTGTATTATAATTTATAATAATAAAAATATTTTTATATGATAAGAATATATGGGAGATGGACAATCGACCGACAACCAAAATACCGACAAGACTATTAACCGACAGGGTCGATCGACCAACAACCAAAATACCGACAAGACAATCGATTGACAATAGTTTCTGGAGCATGGTTATGTTCGTTGTTGGTTCTTAACTTTTGTCTTCCATCAATTAAAATTGTGGACGCACGTCCTTTACATTTATAAAGCACTTTTTTCTCACAATTCCAGTAAAAGAGATCGTTTCTATTTTTATCTTTTACCATCAAATATCCATTTACTACTAATTTTTTTCGGCCTTGTTGTGACGGGACAATATTGCAATATTCCTCCATTATACTTATATAAAATACGCACAGAGACTGCGTGTATCTTCGTCGGATCAACTAAATTTACACAGTTGGAAAAAGGTATTGCGCGTTAATTGAGTTCTCGTTGTCGTGCGATAAAATTTTTCGATTAGATAAAAACATTAAACGAATCGGAACTGCTTATCCATTTCTGGACTAATATTTATATCTAAAATGTTCTAACATCCGATAATTTCGGTATAAACCACATTATTCTGAGGCTTAGTTTTAATTTTAAAAAAAAAAACGTTTTCTTTGTAATATACATTATTAACAATAATATACCAATATTATACATTATGCACAGATTTTAAAACAAGAATATTAATATAAAGTGAATTTAAATTACAATATATTATATTATTGTCAATCGATTGTCTTGTCGGTATTTTGGTTGTCGGTCGATCGACCCTGTCGGTTAATAGTCTTGTCGGTATTTTGGTTGTCGGTCGATTTTCCTGTCGGTCGATTGGTTGTCGGTCGATTGATCCAGACCCGAATATATAATATTTGAACATGGTTCCCAAATTGACGGAAACGTCTTTTACTCTTTTCGGTAAGAACATTATCTGTGTTTGTATGTGGATTTTTTACGATAGTTTGTATTAAAGTGAGTTACGAACATTCTAATTTATGAAATTTAATGTACACAAAACTTGCTAAAAAATTGTATTATTGTGAAAAAACTTACATACAAACACAGATAATGTTCTTACCGTCAAGTTTCGTAAGAGGTCGATTCGCTTAAATACATAGATACAGATTTTTAAACTAACGAAGCTACACCTACACGTGATCTGCTGAGCATAAATTTGTTATGTTACGCACTCATAAGAGAGAAAGAGAGAATAAAATTTACCAGTATCACGTCCTCTTAAAATCAGTCACTTCCGTGGTAAAGGCAATGCGCTCTACCGGTTAGTAGTGAGAAATCTAGTGGCGACCACACGCCACCGTAAGATAGAGCGGTATCTGAACAGCTGCCTCCATGACTTAAGTAAGTTAAGTATCTGATTATCTGGCTCTCACTAGTTGTGCTGGGGCCGATGTGTCAAGTATATATACGACCAAACCGATGTTATTCTATCGTGAGGCGCAAGTAGTAGTCAACGTCAACCCAGCCGAACGGCAGACACTAGTGAATAACTAGTTCGTGTTACAAATTAAAATTTGTCTTGCTTAGAATTTTAAACGTTTATTGGTCATAAACTGATCAGTATACAATCAATTGCTCCACTGTGCATAATGTGGTCCGTCACGGGCCGCGCACCGGAGTGATCCTAACGTTCTGACTAACCACGCATCCGCCTCACCTCGAAATTTTTACATTTTTTTAGCGCCTTTTTTTTCACTGCGTAATTCAATATTTCTATTATTATAAGTTTATAAATACAGAAGAAGTATACTTTCCCGCAGGCCACGTAAAACAGTTTTTGCCATGTGGTACGTTTGTGTAAAACAAACTCAATAGATGCGGGTTTAGTGTCCACTAAATTATTCTATCATAATATTCAGAATATCTTTAGAATAAATACTTATACAGGATTATTTAAATATTTTTTCTTGTAATTTCGCAGTAAAACGAAATATTTAAGTTCTGAAAAAATGACAAATTAAATAAATTAAATAAATTCTTATTTGTCATGTACTTTATTATTATCTATTGACAAAATGACAACATATGTTGTCTATATAGACCTCATGCTCGACTTAACTTAAGTCTATGATTGACAATAACAAAATTGAAAATATCATTATTTATCATTATTAATATTAGTTGTATCATATTTATTTATCTATTGAATAGATTCTATTCTGTGATGTTATTATACATTATATTATTATAAGTTTTTGACATAGTGCCCTATTGCAGATCACCCATTTTATATTAATTTGTATTTATACCGAACAATTATTATTTTATTATATCAATATTATTGTCATCATTAAAAATTATTAACTATCTATGGTTCTATGCCCTATCTGATTGTTGATAGTCGAATGGTAATTAATGGGCCGACATATTTTAAAATTTCGAGCGCCGAGACGTCATGCTTTAAAATTTTGCCACCCGGCAACCATTGTCTAATCACTGTGGTAACATAAGTTCTCTTCGATCACAGAACGCACCGTGTATACGGTATAGGGATGGCCCATCAATTTCTTTATTATCTATGATTATAATCTCTTCAAAATGTTATTAATCATGCTCGTGTCTTTTGTTTATTTTAATTTTAATTTTATGTTTTAATGTTTAATAGATACATTTTTGCTTTATAGTTAATAACTGCAGGGGGTATGCACTCGTACATAAGCGGCCCCTAGACGATCAATAATATTGACGAGTTAGATTGACACCAGCGTCAATGTACTTCAATCAACTCGTCAAACACAGCCGTCAATACTCATTCGATTCTGGATTTCAAAGTATTCGTGTCGTGTTCGGAGTGTTAATTTAAATATTTTGAAATGGTTTCCAATAGTGATATGGGGTTTCTAGCTGTGAATTTGGCAATATTCAAACTGAGAAAAGAAAAAAAGAAAAGAACTAGACGCTGGTCAAAAGAGTGGCTTAAGCTGCGAAGTCGTTTTACTCATGAAAATTTGCTAAACGTTCTTCGAGATACAGAACCAGAAGATTACAAAAATTTTCTTCGAATGGACCAAGAAGGGTTTGAAACTTTACTTGAGCTAGTTAGGCCCAAAATAGAAAAACAAGACACTATTATGCGTAAAGCAATCCCTGCAAGTCAGAGACTTTCTGTGACATTAAGATATCTAGCGTCTGGCATGGATTTGGAAGATTTGAAGTTTATGTGTGATATTGCCCCTCAGACTTTGGAAGGCATCATAATGGAAGCCTCTGATGCAATAATCGAAACATTGAAAGATAATATACAGGTATGTATGTAATTATTTTATTTTTTGAGGTTATCAAGCAAAAATCAAAACCTTTTTCATTTTAAAATATAAAAACAACTTTTACAATATTAAAATCATTATTAACATATTATAATCATTATGAACTATAAAACAACTTGAATAACATCAAAACCTTTTTCATTTTAAAATATAAAAACAACTTTTACAATATTAAAATCATTATTAACATATTATAATCATTATGAACTATAAAAACAACTTGAATAACATCAAAACCTTTTTTATTTCAAAATATAAAAACTAAAAAAAAATATTTTTTGTTAACTTAAAACGAAGAAAATCTTGACAAGTAACTTGCCACATTTTCCTCTTGAACGGTATCTTCAGAGTTTTGAATTGGAGTATAATTTACTGAAGAAACATAGTGATTAGGAGTGATGTGTGTATGAGTGATGTGTTGTATGTAATATAATATGAGGAGTTATATCTCCATTATATTTTACTTAGCACATACTTTAATTTAGTTAGAAATAAGTAAAAGGTATAATAATAATGTGTTTTTTTTTTTTTTTGAGGGACCACAATAATAGCATGATTTAGTTGTTCATCAAGGACACAAAGAATTTTTTTTAAAGTTTTTTAATGTTATACATTAGATGAAAAAATTATGATTGGACATTGTCATTAAGAAATTATGCTGTATTATGAAATTTGTGTAATTTGTGGGCCTTATCTATATGATTGCCCGGGCCGATTTTTTATCCCAGTCCGCCCCTGTCTATGGACTATGGTTAATATAGTGGTCAACCAAAGTAGAAAGGACATTTCCACATGCAATAAATTTAGCAATTACACTGTGTGAGAAATACAATAAATTAACACAAACAACATTTTTAAAATAATTGTTATCACAAACATGAAACAAAAAGCTTTTTTAACTCCTAAAATTTAGTAGCTGCCTAATGCCTATTATGTTTTATACTTACTCTTACTATGGCTGATATAATTATAAAACATGGGTTTCAGTCTGTGAACTTTAGTTTTACATTTCCTAATAATAAAGGAGAGAAATTGGTGAATAGTGGCTATATATATATATATCCATGTACAAGAAATAAAATCCATTTTCGGGCATTCCAATATCATTGGGTATTGTATAAGACAAACGTCTGTAACAAATGAACCATGGAAAATTACTCTAGAAGTAAGAACTTGATTAACATAATAATACATTTTAAGTTTTAACAATTATAAAATATTGGTAGACATAGTTGAATAAATTGTACCTATTTTAATTTTAAAATGTATTATTTTAGGTGGATAATAATTGTGAAGTTAAACACACTTCATGCAAGTGTCCAGCAGGTGCAGGTGGTAAATGTAAGCACATTTGTGCTATTATTTATTATAAAATAAATATAATATAATATTGAAATGTGGATTAGTCATTGTTTCTGTAAGACCCTGGATTTGTGCTAGTCCAGATGGAATAATTTTGAGTGATGCTGGTATAGTGGAAAGTGTTCTAGAAATTCCAATTTCATGCAAAAATAAACCCATCATAGAAACCGGTAAACCAAACTTAAAATATATTCAAATAGATAAAAATGGAAAACCAGAATTAAAAAAAAGTTCTATGTATTTCACACAATGCCAAATGTTAATTCATTGTACTGGCTTAAACTCATGTATACTATTTATTTACAATAATATTGATCCCATTTCCATAATAATTGAAAAATATGAGTATTTCATAGAATCATTGTTAGAAAGAATGACATATTGTTATTTTAATTTTTATCTTCAAAAATTGGTCCAGTACCTACCTAAATGTATAAATGTTTTTTTTTTATTTTAACTGTACTAGTTATGTTTTAAATTTATTTTTTGTTTTTTTATGGTTTGAATTTGAAAGTATAATTAATATTTTTATTTGATTAAATTTATAACGATAAAGTAAGTTCATTGTCAAATTCTGAATAAATTAAATGAATACTTATATATTGGTTTAATTTGTTTTTATTATTCAAACATATAATCTGTGCTATTACATTGATATTTGTTATACCTACATAATATGTGAAAACAACTGTACTTATAAGATAACTTAAAATTATTTCTTTAATATTGGCAATTATTGGAGATTAGTTAATACACAACAAATATTTCCATATAATTGTATCATAAACGAACTTGAAGAAGTCACCACCAGAGGGAGTTCTAGTAGTACAACTGAGCAGTCTCTATATGTCTGACCATAGTCGGAAGCATAGAAGATAAGAAACTCCCGACCGCATATTAACATTCCGCACATCAAATAAAACCCATAGGGAAATACGGCATTCTCATTGGTCTGAAATGTTTAGCGCCAAATTCAAATTTAAATTACGATATTATTACCTTATTTACCAATTTCAATATTAATTCATCTATTTAATGTATACATATTACAATATGCCTAGTTCATAATATATTATAACACTATACTGTTTAACACACAATGCAAACTGTTACAAAACAAAAAACATTAACAAAAACATATTTCATATACCAACCAATACCAATAATATAGATAATAAATAGTACTTCATTTAAACTTTTAGACCAATGGACCAAAATATGTACTAATTTCAATAATTTCAATAATATGCTTGTAAAATGTAATATAAAATGTAATATAAAAACTGTAATATATCAATTACCTACTGCAAGATGGTTAGTTATATTGTACTTGTACTATTTTCTATTTTCAGGTATAACAGAGAAATTTAGGTGCGTTGGTCATGTTAAATGTGTAGATAAATTCAAGTATTTACTATTATTATTTATTAAATAGTTTAATTAGTATAATATAGTTTAGTCATATCATTATACAATTTAATTAAATACATTAAGTTATATTTTGTTTATTGATATACATAATTTGACTCACCTTAAAACTGTAATACATTAAGTACCTACCTACTACATAGTATATTTTATACCGAAGCCCATTGGAGTACCTATATCCAACTACTTTATTTACTAATTTTATTTCACTATTAATTCATGTCCATGCATATAATATAACTCTACTATTATGTATATACATACATCTATAAAATACATTAGTCATATTATGTAGGTACATAATATATATATATATATCAATTTGTTTATTACATTTGATATTAAATAAATAAATATACATGATAGACCATAGACCTATATATTGAGTAATATCAAATTATGTCATATCATTATACAATTGAACCATCAGAGTATTATATTATACTATTTGAAAAATATAGGTGCGTTGATCATGGTAAATGTGTCAAGTATTAACTAAATATTAATTATTATTATTATTTATTAAAAATACTTATAGTATATTCATATAATTAGTTATAGTATAGTCATATAATATGATTAAATTCATCGAGTTATATTTTTAATATACATAATTTGACTCAAATAAAAATTGAGTACCTACTACATAGCATATTATAATATGTTATTGTATACTTAATGTGAAATAACCTGTTTCCAATACCTAGTTACTCTCTATTAGTCTATTAATGTTATGTACCTACTCTTGGAGTACCTACTCACCTATGTCCAACTACCTTATTTACCAATTTCAATGTTAATTCATTTATTTAATGTATACATATTACAATATGCCTAGTTCATATATTATGACACTATACTGTTAAACACACAATGCAAACTATTACAAAAAAAAACCTATTTCATATACCAACCAATACCAATAATATAGATAGTAAATAGTACTTAATTTAAACTTTTAGACCAATGGACCAAAATATGTACTAATTTCACTATTAATTCATGTACATACATAATATGCTTAAATTATATAAATATATCATTAGGTATAAAGATGCATGTATATAATAAATAGTACATAATATATTTAATATATCAATTTGTTATTCATAATTAGTAATTACCAATAACTCAACCTCAACCAAACTGTGATACATTTAATAGGTACCTACGACAAAGTATACATGTAGGTTAGTTATTATTATCATTTATTAAATAGTTTAATAAGTATAGTATAGTATAGTCATATAATTATGCAATTTACCTGCCAGAAATTAATTAAACACATTAAGTTATATTTTGTTTAATTTGACTCGCCTAAAAACTGTAATATACTAATTAAGTAGGTAGTAGGTACTACAAAGTATACATGTAGGTTAGTTATATTGTACTATTGTCTATTCAAATAATAAAATAAATATACAATGAATCCCTTTTAAAAAATATAGGTCCGTTGGTCATGGTAAATGTGTAGATAATAAAATCAAGTATTAATTATTATTATTATTATTATTATTTATTAAATAGTTATAGTATAGTCATATAATATGATTAAATCCATCAAGTTAAATTTTTAATATACCTACATAATTTGACTCACCTAAAAACTGTAATATACCAAGTACCTACTACATTGTTTATTATATATCGATCCCATCAAACGATCAAACCTACCTATAATATAAGTAATAGAGTAGTCATATAATTGTACAATTTAACTGCCAGAATTCAATCAGTTCTATTAGATCTACTGTTTACACACAATGCAAACTGTTACAAAAAAACATATTTTATATGGTAGGTATACCAATACCAAAAATATAAATAGTAAATTTATAATTTTAGACCAATGGACCAAAATATGTACTAATTTCACTATTAATTCATGAACATACATAATAGGCTTGTAAAATGTAAAATATTAATAAAATGCAATAAAATAAATATAATATAAAAACTGTAATATATCAATTACGATATAAAATATATTGAATATATTATATTATTAACAAACAATACAAATAAATATAATACATAAATATAATAATAATAATAAAAATGAATATTTTTTTATAATATTTTATAATATATTAACTTTATATTATTTTGAATGATGTAATGATTGTCTAATCTTTTTTTAAAAATTAAATATGAGAACCAACTCAAAAGAAAACTAAACACCTATGGTAGTAATACTTTAGTATAGGTTTGTGGAATTAGTTATAACTATTAGTTAAGATTTAGTTATAACATATATATATGTTAATAGTAATAATAATAGTATGTTCATATTTAAATAATAATATAATAAATAATAAACTTTTATTAATGTGATTTTGCATTAATAACACAATTTCTAATGTTAATATATTTACATTAATTAATTTTATTAACATAATAACAAAGTTAGTTGGAAATATAATGATTAATAGGTATTAATAAATATATTTAATATTATTACTTTTATTTGTGAATTTGTATAGGTAATATGATATACTTTTATTAATGTGATTTTGCATTAGTAACACAATTTTTAATGTTATGCAGTAAATTTCTGGGTTTCTTTTTGGGACGGTTACTATCACTTGTTGCTGGTCTACCTAAAGTAAAAAATGCTATTGTTAAAATTGTAATTGTTATATTTGTATTGTGTATCTTAATTTTACCTGCAAGCAAACGTTTACTTCCTCTAGTAATTCCTGGTCTTCTCCTAGCTATTGTAGTTGGTTGTACTTTTATTGATGCTCCGTCTCTATGTCTAAGAGATAACGAGGATGTACCTGCTGTTGCTAAAAAAGTATTAAACTGGCCTTCTGTGTGTATTTTATCTAATCTTTTTTTGAATTTTAACAAATTATCATAAGTTGATTCACCATACTTTATTATATTATTTGACAATTTCTGAGTAATATCATCTAATATGGATAAACAATCTTGTTTTTCTAAATTGGGATTGTGTTCTTTTACAATCTGCATACTTTCCGTTGAACTCTTTTTATTTGAATCTTGATGAATGTCATGAGATATAGGTGACTGTGTATGAACTACTTCTGCAGGTAATAAGCCCTCGTAAAACGTCTTATTTGGTACTTTTTCACCTAATGCCAGTTTTGCTATTAAGTATTTGTCTTCTATGGTTACTGGAGGAAAGTTAACTCCAATTTTATTAAAATATTTGTAAACTATACCTTGATGTTTACAAAATTTTCCATGTATTCCAACTTTACATGAACAAATACCAATAGTAGGTTCAACGCAATACATGAGCTGTTTGTTTTCTTCACTCGGTACATAATACTCTTCATTTTCAACATATATTTTGTCTTTTGAAGCATAGTCACAAAGTTTAATAATTTTTTCAAAATATTTACGTGCTGTGGGGTTTCTATCATTTGAAAATTCTTGAAACTTCCTTCTATAGTAATCTTCTAGTTTGGTGCAGCAAAAATCAACAATTGAAACAACATTATAAGCCTTAACTCTACACAGCACATTTTCTTTAAATATTCTTACAGAAACTTCACTAAAATTGTTAGTGTGATGGCCTCTATTTGTGTGATCTCTCCAGGCTAAACACCAGCGTTCTTTATAAGTCCAATGTTCTACAGTAACATATCTGCACCATTTACTATACATACTTCCAATTTCTAAAGTAACTTCAAATGCGGTATAAGCTTCTTCAACTGTTTCAGCATACAGCATTTTTCTAAATGATTGCATCATAGGTTGATGGTCTTCTTTGTTTATATTATTTTTACCATCCCAAAGCCACCTCCAAACAGCTTGTAAAACATGAAATATGCAAAGAAGAGATTTTGAGTTTGGCCAAACTGCTTTCAAAGCATTAATTTCTGCATCTGAATTGTCTGTTAAAAATATGGTAGGAAAACCTTTCCCACCAAAGGCATTCTGTACATTATTTTTAATCAATAGAAATCCAGCTTTATATGATTCTTCACTTTGACCTTTTGTTATAAGAACACCCAATGGTGCAGCACCAGCTGCACACGGTGTTAATAAAAAAGTGATACAATGGTTTTCTGGGTCACAAGAACTAGTAGAATCAACAAAAACTATATCTTTAGCAAGTGGTAAATCATGGGCTCTTGACATAATTGGTGTAAGTATAAGTACTGAAAAAGGATTATCTTGAATAAAACTACTCCATTTTCATTATATGTTTCTTTCTTTTCTTTAAGTTTCTAATACATTAAAATATTAAAAATTAATTAAATAAATAAAAAAAGTACATTTTAATTTATATAAATTACATGCATTGAATTGTGATGATTCTTTAACATTTTAAAAATACTCTATTTTTAGTAGATTAATGGTAACAACTAATAACATACCATGATTACACCTTGACCAGTACGAGGGCCTAAATGTGTAGATCTCCATTTTTCATGCCAGTTTTGTACAGTTCTATAAGTAGGATTTAGTCTAGCATTAGCAAAATCTTCAACTGAACAATTCATCATAGTCATCACACTTTCATGATAACTGTAAATTATGAAATTATACCGAGTTTTAATTCATATTTAAATATAAAATTAATATAATAAAACATCTGGTCATATTTAAATAAGACTATAATTATAATTATAAGTACTTTTAATATTTTCACATTTATATACATATAAAACAGATAAGTATATGAATTATTTATGTTATTTTATTATTGTTCTCAATTTAATTAAGAAGTAAAATCATTTGTATGTATGATTCTTACCGAATGGCTTCTGTCATTGTCATTCCATCATTCATATATTCCTCAAAAGTTTGTCTTAAATCATCTGTTGCTTTCAAATATCTAAGGGCTTCTGCTGTGTTAATGCTATGGTTGTGTTCATTCCACATTGTAATAACACCAAACAATTTATTCTGTAAATTATGTAACCATAGGCACATGGAACACAATTAACATATATTAACATATTATAAAAAAAATAACCCTAACAACAAATTATATTATAAAGCGTATCCTAATTCTTTTTAGTTCGAAAGAATTAGTATTTTAACTACAAGAAATAAAATATTCTCTTTAATATGGTGAAATATGAAATTATACACATTTTTGTAACTAAAAATTAAAAAAAAATTATAAAAAATAGGTCAAAAAGAAGAATATCTACTAAAAAAGAAGCTCAAAAATGTTATAAGGCTAAAGTTGCAACGTTGCAAGTATAAATAATTATACATAAAAATAGAACTATAATTTAGTACTTAATATGTCTGCATTTATTACAGACCTTAAAACAACTCATGATTAATATAGATTTATACAAAATTTATATAGGTAATTGTCACAAAAAATCAGAATACACATATTTTACTTTCACAAATGGATCAGTTTTTCTTGTAGATACAGTATCTACTTTAATCACAAATTTGACTTGAGCTTTGCAACTTGTGTTTTTAGACAGTCCTCTTTTGTTACTTTCTTTATCAACCTTATGATATGAACTATGATGGCACACAAAATGTTTTCTACATATTTAAAAATTTACCAAGTTCAATTAAATACAAAACCACTAACTTGCATTGAATGTATTTTCCATTTGGAACTGACGAACGAACATTCCACTTAGTGGCTGTAAGAATTGAAAATTCTTCCATCCACTTACCTATACTGCATAAATCTACTAAATTTGAACGTACCTTGGTTACTTCGTCATTTGTTTCAATAATTACGTTGTTAAAAGAAGTAGGGAGATTACTTGAGTTTAGTTTAAGATTCATTTTCACAGAAGTTCAAAAAACTTCAAGAATAAAAGAATATTGGACAACTTGTCGACTACTCATAAGCATTTACAGACAATTGAAGATAACATAACTTAGAAAACAAAAACTCTCTAATCATATTAGAGTGTTTATGTGACTAAAAATAGAAATAATAAATTTATAAAAATTATCTATTCATTTCTAACTAACTTTGTTTGTTATTATGTTAATAAAATTAATTAATTGTGTTATTAATGCAAAATCACATTAATAAAAGTTTATTATTTATTATATTATTATTTAAATATGAATATACTATTATTATTACTATTAACATATATATATATATATATAATATGTTATAACTATTAATATTAATCATTATATGTCCAACTAACTTTGTTATTATGTTAATAAAATTAATTAATGTAAATTTATTAACATTAGAAATTGTGTTATTTGTGACTATGCTTCAAAAGACAAAATATATGTTGAAAATGAAGAGTATTATGTACCGAGTGAAGAAAACAAACAGCTCATGTATTGCGTTGAACCTACTATTTGTATTTGTTCATGTAAAGTTGGAATACATAGGAAATTTTGTAAACATCAAGGTATAGTTTACAAATATTTTAATAAAATTGGAGTTAACTTTCCTCCAGTAACCATAGAAGACAAATACTTAATAGCAAAACTGGCATTATAGGTGAAAAAGTACCAAATAAGACATTTTACGAGGGCTTATTACCTGCAGAAGTAGTTCATACACAGTCACCTATATCTCATGACATTCATCAAGATTCAAATAAAAAGAGTTCAACAGAAAGTATGCAGATTGTAAAACGGACAATCACGGACAATCATTACATCATTCAAAATAATATAAAGTTAATATATTATAAAATATTATAAAAAAAATATTCATTTTTATTATTATTATTATATTTATGTATTGTATTTATTTGTATTGTTTGTTAATATAATATATTCAATATATTTTATATTTTTTAAATAGTAAATAATATATAGTAGTATAGGTATATAGTATATCGTAATTTAAATTTGAATTTGGCGCTAAACATTTCAGACCAATGAGAATGCCGTATTTCCCTATGGGTTTTATTTGATGTGCGGAATGTTAATATGCCTCCCGACCATGGTCGGTAAGATAAGGAACGCCCGACCATTACAATAAAAACAAAAACAACATAACATAATATCACATTATCACATAACTTCATGAATAATGAATATGTAGTGAATAAAAACCAATACTTATATAGGTAAGATGATAATTATGATTAATTTATTTGTTCATTGTATTATTTGTATTTGTTTCTTTACAACGTGTACAAAACCAATACGATCCTGTGCGTTTTGATTTTATATTAAATCCAACACAAGTAGCATCAAACCATACTAGACAAGAATCACACAAAACACACTCCGATCCAATGTCACGGTTACAAACAGGGCATATCCATGTCATATTTTTTTTTGGCTTTTATTACATTTAATATGGTTTTCCATGCATCTTTTGTGCAGTAAGGTCATATGATATGGATATCAACGTCTTCTTCCATAATACCATTGCAAATAACTTCATGGCGGCATTCAATATCCTTCTTCTCTATGATATATTTGTCTTTTCTAACTTGATCAACCACTTTTTTATCAGTAAGCCATTCCATTATAATATTTTCTTTAATTTTAAAATGTTTTTGATGGTATTACATTAGCAACTTTCTGATCTATACTACATCCAGTTTTAACAATTTCAATGTCAGTATCATTTTCATTCTCTAAAGTTATACAATTGTAAAATTAAATATAAATTTATTTTTTATATTTTAATTAATTACCTGCAAAAATAGCACATTCAGTTTCCACGACTTGATCCATAATACATTCAGTTTCCACTGCCTGATCCATAATATATTCAGTTTCGACCGTTTCAATGTCATTGTCGTTCTCTGAAGGTATACAATTGTAAAATTAAGTATACATTTATTTTTTATTAATAATAATTGTATTAGTTATTTGTAGATAGTTACCTGTGGAGTTGTCTAATATAATTTCTTCTATCAAAAAATCTTTGTTTTGCTCCAAAGATTAACTATTTGTTGTAGCTGACATATCCTTCTTTCAAAACTAAATTGGGAAACTTCTATCTAATCAATATAGGACTTCACTATGAATACTTCTATCGAAATTCACAAATTAACATCATATCATCTTCTCATCAAATTTCTAATTCACTACCATGATATATTAAGTATTGTTATTATAGACTTTCACATAGACATCAAATTTTCATCTGGCATACTACTAAATAGGCCCATAATATAAGGGTGGGTTTAGAGGTCCAAAACTTCAACCCTTCCAAAAAAATCTAAGTACATAACATTTATATTTAATAAGTAGATGGTACCGGACAATGACTTTGATAGTTTATTTATACAGTAAAAATATTGATCCTCCTCCTTGTTAATTTATAATTACTATAATTACATTTAAATTTTTTGTATTACCATTGATTATAAATACTATAGATTACTCGCTGACAGGTTTTTCGGCGGCGTACAATAAAACTCTCGGTAGAGGGCGATAAGAACTAACAATACTAATAAAATTGTATTTAATTCCAACCATGATAAAGAAAAGAGGTATGTCAGCAACTCTGTGATACGCATTGTCCACCATATTGCTTTTCTCCAAAAGTTATCATAATCCATTTATCACAAACCGACCAGCTTAACGGCATGATCATGATAAGGAAAATGTACACAAAAATATAATGAAATATGAATTATGAATTGAATAGTCAATGCTCAATAGGTAGTTTTTGAACTATTAAATAATATGAATTATATATTAATGCAGTTTACATTTAGTGTGGAGTTTTGTTTAATGTCAACACATTTCGTTATTTAGTCATTAGTCCATAACTAACTAAAGACAACCTAGAGTGAAATTGGCCATGAACCTGTATTCTGTAATGACGAATTAGATTAATGGGTGCTTACATTTATTTTATAATTTTATTTTTTACATACGCATATTTAAATTGTAATGTAGTTATATTATTAAATGCAGAACCACACATTCCTTTTAAGAAACTGAATAGATTCTCAACCAGGTCTTGGTTGACTTTCCTTGACATTATGTAGCTTATATTATATTTTTTCATATTCTGAAGTAAACCTTTTAATGATATATTGATTATAATAATACCTACAATTGTACATTATTTATGAGATGAATTTATATTGTTCAGAATATATCATTAATTATATCAATATTGGTCACCTTTTTGGAATGGTAACAATGATTTTTTTGAATGTACATTCATATTAACTATAAAGTTATTCATTTTATCAAGTAACTCGTTTTGGGTATCTTCAAATAGTCCATAAGCAGCTGAATTTTTATCATATTTTTGCTGTGTATTTAACAGATCAAACCAATCATTAAAAAGTTGAATAACTTCTGAAGCCTAAAAATAGAATACTAAAGCTTATTTTTATAATATACATTTCAATTTCTTTGTTTTGTATAACTAATGTAATTATATTTAATACACTTATAGTATTGTAATAAGCATATACTAACCTCTTTCCAATTATGATTGTTAATTTTATTTTTATTTCCTAAATAGCTGATTTATTTGGTAACACTATTTGAAAACATATGAGCTGCCAATTTAACACTCATCCTATTTGCACCTTCTACTAACAAATGTCGTTCCGATAGCTTATGAGCAAATCTATATTCTTTGTTAGAGTTTACATTTAACAATTTGTGTAAAATACTTTTACCAATATATTTACCATTAGGTAAATCAAATCCTCTGTAAAAATTGTAGTATTTGTACCATAAAATAAACTAATTTATAAATTATTTGAAATTATTAAAATTACTTGTCCAAAAAATGATTCCTAGCTAGTTTAAGTAAATGAGGTACATCAGCAAAAGCATAAATATTTTGTTTTGTTACAGGATGATGTTCAAAGTGTGTTCTGCCCATCGCAATACATAAATCACGCCACAATCCAATATTTGATGGGCCCATGTCACTAACAATGGCCACTACATTGTACCCAATTTCATATAAATTGCAAATTATATTTGTTAGAATTTGCTTGGTCATTGGTGTATCATAATTATAGTAAATTGGCTGTTTCCAGGAAGCAACAAGCCCTAAAAAAATTTTACTTGATGTGTCCAATACATAATTAATTTTGTATTTTTATACCTCGAACAACAACAGTCTGAACATATTTATATGGTCCAATCATTTGTTCATACTTTTTGTCAAAACAAATTCTTCTTGATACATATGTCTCATCAAAAGATACGACTGTGAGTTTATCTTTCATATCCAGTGTTTCTCCTTAGATTTTTAATTTTAATTCCCATAATGTATTTAGTTATAACAAAATAAATAACTTAGTTTTAAAATAGATACCTTTAGCTTTCATTAATGTCATTACACCTGAAAGAATTCCTGGTTCCATTGGAAATTGAACTGCTCTTGTTCGAAGTGTTGATAAACCTTCATTTTGTTTTTACTTATGTTAACATGTATTAAATTAATTTATATAAATAAAAATACTAACCAACTAAAGGAAAATGTTTTTCTTCACGTATGTATCTATATGCTTTAGGTGATATAATTCTCAATGAAATTGCAGAAGAATTATCTTCTGGTTTCCATTTGTATACCTTCTTTTTAGGGTTTAAAAGCTTATCTATTTGTGTCTCGGTGAATAAATGCGACAATATTTTTTTTAAAACGATATTCAAATCGTTCTTTTTCTTTCTCACACCAATTTTTTTTGACTAATAACTACATTTGTTAGATCAATATTTTTGGACTTCAATTCACTATTTTCTTTTTTCAAAAGCTCTAACTCATATTTCAATCTAATAAAAATTGGTAAGAATAACAAAAAAATGTTCAATATCATTTTATTTAATTTTTTAATATTTACAAACACTTACTAAAATAATTTAATATAACAAAATAATTCCATAAATATATGTTCAAATTATTTACAACACAAAAAGCATTAATTATAATTTTATCTATATCTCATAACTATATTATGTGTATTATAAATTATAATAAAGTTAGCTAAAACAAGATATTAACATAGCTCATTTAAAAAATCTACATACTATGAACAAATAAATTTAGTAATAAAAAACTAATAAAAAAATGTTATTGTATTATTGATAGTATTAATGCCAAAAATAAGTTCTATATCAAACAGGATGTTATATGATATAAATATGACTGATGGATAGCCAGTATTTATACACTCCTGTATGAAAATGAACAAATATTCTGCATTAAATGTAAATTATAAAACCAATATTAAATTCCTCCTGTTATTGTAATAGAAAAGTAGAAAAGTTTCATAGTTCCATTGAAATGTATTTGCATTTGACATTGTACTCTCAACACTGAATCTAAACATAAATATTGCATGCAAACATAAACGGTAAATAATAACATGAGTTTACTTCTCAACAGAAATAGATTCATCGGAAAGAGTCACAATATCAGTATTCGGTGTATTATTCGATACATTAAATAAGTTTTGACAGCATTTTCGATTTGACCCTGGTTGGCTGATGAATTTAAAGTGTTTTGTATGAATTTACAATACCTCTTTTAGAAAAATATCTTAATGCTGTCAAATTATTTTATTACCTTTCTTCATTGACTTCTTCGGTAACTGTAAATGACCCACTTGGAGTTAAAACCTTGACTTGAGTTCTACTTAACAAATTTGGCGATCCAAGTATGCTTAAATGAGAAAAAACAAACCAAAAGAGGAAATAAATATTAATTAGATCATTATTACCTAACAATTGCATGCAAACATAAATAGTAAATGCTATCATGAGTTTACTTCTCAACAGAAATATCTTCATTGGAAAGAGCTACAATATCAACACTTTGTGTATTAAATAAATTTCGGCAGCATTCTCGATTTGACTCAGGTTGGCTGTTGAATTTAAAATGTTTTGGATGAATTCGCAATACCACTTATTAAACTTTTATTTTTTTAGTAAAATATCAAAATGCCATCAAATTATTTCATTACCTTTGTTCGTTGACTTCTTCAGTAATTGTGAATGCACCACTTGGAGTTAAAACTTTAATTGATGTTTTACTTATCGAATTAGGTGAACACGAATAAGGTAATCCAAGTATACTTGAAAGAAAACAAACCAAAAGAGGAAATAAATAAATATTAATTAGTATATTATAATTACCTACCTCAAGGGTATTGCATGTTCTTTTAATCTTCTAGCCCGTTGAGGTGAATATCCAGCTGCTTTTTGTAATTCTGTTTTCTCAACAACATCACTTTTAGCAAAGTGTTTTGAACATACAACAGCTAAAAATTTATAAAGGCACTTAACACTATATTTGTATTTATACATAACAAATTGTCTTAAGTAAAAATTAACATGACTAAACGTTAGCAAAAATATATAGGTAAATAATAATAAAAACATAAATATAGTGTTTACCTAAATATAATTTAAACAGATACATGTTCAATTTTAGTTAACTTAAATATCTTATATATTTTTAACTATACCTGTATCACAATTTATTTTTTGAACATTTGATCCCTTATTTATTTGTGAAATCCACTTAGCACGTAAGCTTTCATCTTTAGGGAATTTATGCAAATGAACAGTATTGTCCTTCAAGTACTTTTTGCTTCTACTGCCACTCTTACAACCTTCAAAAATACATAAAGGCATCCTTAATAATAAATTTTAATACAATAAAATTCTAAAAAGAAAATGTCAAAGCCAAAATGCCAAATTATTTTAATTATTAATTTTAAAATTTTAAATGTTTATTGTTTTTGTTTAATCATTTAACACTGATAAAACAATAAATGATAATAACGGAGAAAAGCAATATGGCTGCCTGCGCCAAATTTTACGAAAATGCGTATGTGGCTGACATACCTCTTTTCTTTATCATGATTCCAACCACCAGTACTTTGATCGAACGCGGTGCGGGGATAACTGGTTTTTATCATCGCTATTATTGTCACACGTACAGTCTTACTGTCGTCTATACTCTACGACGCGACGTATTTATAAACAATGATTATTAATTCATAATGTGCACATTTTTTGAAAACTAAATATGTAAAATAAAGTAATTATGTATGCATAATTTTTTATAAAAGTTGGTTGTCATTTGTAGATTTCATTTAATATTTTTTTTGTTGGCTTTCAGATGAAAATAAGTTAATAAATCAAGTAAATAATTATTAAATGAAAAATATTAATGTACAAATTTTAATTATAAAAAAATTGATAAATCAAGAACATACTGACTCTGTCATAAATATACATACAAAATTATAATTATAATTGATAATATGAATTGCTTAAAAATAAAAATAAATTGTCTGTAAAATAAATCAAAATCATTCATTTTGTAAAACACGCAATTTAGCAGCATTCTGATAATATTTATCTCTGACTTTTGAGTTTTCCCACTTACACTGTTTAAAAATTTTAGTTCTGAATAAAATACCAAGTATATAATTTAAATATATTTTACATATTGAATTAATCGAATCTGGGCATTTTAAATTAATTTCCTTTATCGATTTATCGATTTTTGTTAAACAAATTCCAATTATATAATAAATAATATTTCATTAAAAAAATTGTACGTACCCATTCTTTTGGCGCATAATAGAAAAAAAAATTTCCAGAGCATCTTGTGTTAGCCAATTGGTTAACAAAAAGTATTCTTTTTTCGTTTGAGAGCGTCCAGAATCATATTTTTCCGATTGAAAAAGTTCGACAAGTTCTGTGGTAGTTCAAATAATTCCAACAAAACATGGGGTTATGCTAGATTTTTTTTGTTGATATTTTCACTGCTTTTTGAAATATTGTTCGAACTTTTTCCAAATTACGAAAATTCGCAGTATTTGAATCGCATAAAGGCCTTCTGTTAGGGTTTGGATCGTATACATTTTTGCTATTACATGTATCGAATATGTCATTCATTATGTCAATGAACTCTACCGTATGAATTGCTGATGACGATGTTAACTGATCCGTACTTACACATGTTTTAATTGCAGCTGACACTGATCTGCTGAACAATAATTGTATTGCTAACTTCAAGACATTTTTGAAAGGAATTGGGGAAAAGATGTATTGGTGTTAACTTGCACATTGCCTTTGCTGTCTCGCTATGACTATCAAGTTCATATGTTTTTTGTATATCCTTGAATTATATTATATTATTTTCAATTGAAAAATCTCCATTCATTAGATTATTTCTTACACTTTTAAGCAAGTGAGGTGCGTCATAAATTAAAAATATTTTTTTATTACAAATAACTGTTGACGGATTTTTGTCTGATCCTCCCAACAGAGAAAACATCCGTCTATTTTGAGTACCCTGGTCACACACAATACACGTAGGTAATAAACCGAGCTCCAAAAGTTTTCCTACAGCTTCTTTTACGATTGCAGTTAAAGAATCTCCTTTCATACTGCTACCAGTGAAATAATAACTAAAAGAGAATTTCCAGTTCTTATATGAGCCACGCACCATTAAAACAAGTGCATGAGAGCCTAATTTATTTGTTCGACCTAAAGAGCCTAGATCCTCGAACCCTTCAATTTCATCTAAACTTTTATTATATTCGATGGCCTTCATAATGGAAACTTCGTCTAATAAAATGACACATTTTTTTTCGTCATATGACATCTGAAGTCTTATGCTTGATTTGTTCCATTTATTTAGGAGGAAACCCTTTAGTATAGTTAATAGAATTTAACCAATGCCGAACAGTACTTTCGCCTGACAGAATAATTCCATATTTTTTTTCATATATTTGTAGGTAGACGGTGATTTGTAATAAATAGCTAATGCAAGTTTTTTCTGCTTTCGACCAAGGTTTACGTTTTTTGTGCATTATTTGCATATTAATAAGAGCTTTGGAATTAATTGACGGAAATTGGGCCTGATTAAAAAATTGTATTACTATGTTAATGTATTTTTTTGTATTATTATTAATTTTCGCCTTTAATGAATTAATAATTGTTCGTTTTTGTTTTAATAATCTTTTTATTCTATTTAATTTTTCTTGAAGTATGTTATTTTTTAATGTTAATTTTGTAGGACTTTTTATAAGAGTTGTGTTGGTTGGCTTAGTCTTTTTTACTGGGCTTGGCATGTCTATTAATTGTGATACAAATGTTCGTGTTTTCGGCGTAATATCCGTGAAAGCAGGACTATTATCTAAATCAATAGGACTATGCTGATAGCTTTTAATTGATTTGTACGTTAATGTAGGAGTTCGGAGCTTCAATATTTCTGGTGAGTTTATAATATTGTCTTTTTTTAACAAATCTATAGAAAGTAAAATATGTACACGTTGTTATATTTTAAGAAAATTTTATCATGTAATTTACATATAGAGCGGATTTATCAGAACGGAAATAGTTTAGAAAGAAATTTTCTGGAATCGTATTTGTATTAGTGTTTGAAAATTTCATGAAATTTAAAAAAATGAAATATTTCATGAAATATTTCAAATGTGTGAAATATTTCAGTATTTTAATAAATTTTGTTTTTTTTTAAATAAGTTTTATTTTTATGTATAAAGTAAAAAGTTGTTATAATTTACTTTTATAATTTAATACTACTGAAACCAATCACTAATTACCCATTACCTACTCATTACTTCATTAGTAATGGTTTTTTTTTGTATTAATGGTATTATACATTTAAAATAGTATTCAACATTTTTAAATTGATAAAAAAACATACAAAAATGTTTAAATGATACTATATGTCTATATTAAGTATACCGAATGCTCACATTAGTGTACCATACACTTCTATAGTTCTATAAAATTAAATACTTATTATAGATTTATATATACAAATATAAATGTAGTATGCAGGTATATGGCCAAGTTTTTAATAGGAATACTAGTGATAACTAGTAGATAACTAGGTACTGAATATAGTTTAGTTTAGTTTAGTAGATATACCTAAAGCCTAAAAGGAATTGATAAATTAATTTAATATAATAATTTTTATTAATAAAAACCATAAACATAATATAATTGTTATCATAATATTATTTTATGAATTTATCATATTCATAAGTTCATCTATTTCAGTACTATCTATATCAATGTCTGAGTTCTGTTCTTCTTCATTTTCCAAGTTAACACTTATAACACTACAGTTACTCTCTTTAGTATTGTCTTCACATTCAATTTCTTCTAGTTGTAGCTCATTATTACTGTCTTCTTCAATTTCTTCTAGTTGTAGCTCATTATTACTGTCTTCTTCATATTCTTCTAAAAGTTTTTCATAATAATCTTGTTGAGCAAGTGGTGGATTCACTTGTTTTTCTTGTTCTTCCTTCAACTACCAACAAAAATATATTTCAAATTGAATACTGTAAATAAAAATGAAAATATACAAATTATGTTTGATTAATCTCACCTTTAAATTGTGTTTAACATAAACTAATTTTCCTGCTCTGCTGTTGGTAAGTCTATTTCTTTTGGACGAATGCACATCTTTATATGTACTGAATGTTCTTTCGCAAGCAGCTGATGTAGCAGGTAGTGACAAAATCTTTGAGGCTAACTTTGAAAGTTCAGTAGATGAACAGTAAGCATTCCACCACACTGTTGGTTCTAAATTGACACACGCCTCCCATACATAGGTATTTGAAAAAATCCCTTCTTTAACCTACATTAAAAAATAAATTATTAACAAAATGGAAAATGTATTTACTACAAGTCTACAATTTATATTTTACTTATTTATTATTTTATCTCTGAAGAAATAAAGATTCATTGAAAAAACTATCATTTTTTAAATTTACCTTATACTGAGCGAAATCATACATGACTTTCTGTTCATCAATATCCAAACATATTGTAGATAGTCTATGAATGAATGTAGCAGCATCAATTTTTTCATCTGCAGTCAAATTATTTCCACGATACTTTGGATGTAGTACATTTGCAGCTAAATGAATTTGTTGAACACTAAATTCTTTTCTTGATTGAATTTTATTTTTAATTATATTTTTTTCAGTCTCAAAACAAGAAACATTTTTTATACAAGTATCATATTGTTTTTTAATTTCAACAAATATCTCTGGAACAATACTGAGTTGTGGTAAATCACTTTCTATTCTTGTAATCCAGTATGCTATGGGCTTTAAAAAATTGTGTAAATTTTTTATACGGTCCCAAAATGTTTCATTATTTATAAATTGTTTCACATTTGGTATAATGTCTTCTTCACACCGCTCATCTATGTTTAAGAGTCGTATTATTTGTTTATTAGCTAAAAGACTGTTAAGAAAAACTACTACTGAACCCCATCTGGTTTGAACAGGCAACATCAATGATTTTTTTTTATTTATACTCGATTCTTTTTGTTTTTCATTAAATATTGCATGTAAGACGTGTCGTCTTCTAATGTTATTGACAATTGATACTCCACCTTTTATTACTTTTTGAAATGATTTCAAAGATATAATACCATTTATTAATAAACTTAATGCATGCGCAACACAACCATATGTTGTAATATGCTCATACTTATTATTTATTTCTCGCCAAGCTTTTTTCATATTAGCAGCGTTGTCAGTTACTATTCCAAATACTTTTCCTGGTCCAACTTCTTCAATAATTTCTATCATTACTTTTGCCATATAATTACCTGTATGTCTTTCAGTTAATGTGGGTAGAGATTTATAAAACACAGGTTTGGGTGTTGTTATTACAAAATTAATAATGCTTTCATTTCTAATATTCGACCATCCATCACACATCAACCCTAGACAGTGTGATCCAACAATAAGTTTCTCAACAAAACATTTTATACCATTAACTTCACTGTCCAAAAGTTTATTCGATAGTTGATAAGAAGAAGGTAATACATAAGCTGGCCTTATTTTTTCAAACAGTTTCTTCCAATAAATATTATCAAGAAGTGATAAAGGTGATCCACTTGCATAAATAGCTTTTGCTAACATTGAGTCTAGTTTTAATTTTTCATCCTTTGTTACTTTATCAACAAATGTTTGCATCGTGGAAATATTACTCAAAGTAGATGATGTAAAAGAACTTGCAGACAAGCATTTTGTATCAGATGAAGTACTATCCCTTATTCGTTCAAATTCTTTATTAGGAGTGGACGTGGTACTAATATTAGTGATCCAAGAGTCCAACGTGTTGCAAATATTTGAACTTGAAGTTGGCTCAGGTTCATCACATATATTGTTTTCAATGGTATCATCAGTATTTTCCACATCATTCACTGATTGGAAAGATCCTATTAATTACAAAGAATATATCATTATAATTTATATTATCAGGATTACAATTTACAATACCTATAGCCCTAACCCCTATATTCTTTAATAATTATGAATTCTACTTACTGTTATGTGTTTTTTTAAATTTGAACTACTTCTTATGGCAGTAGAATATGTTTTGGATTTGATACATAATTTGCATTTCACGAAAAAGTTTTTACTATCCGTATATGTAACTTCAAAATATTTATTATATGTTGGCCATGGTAGTTCAGTGATATTTGCTACACTTGCTGATACTTCAGTCTCAATCATTTCACTCATTGTTTTAATTTAGAGTTAATATAATTAAACTCAAACTAATATGTTATAATAACTATTCACTAGACACTAGAATATTATTTTATAAACGATGTAGTAAGTAATAAGGTATCTAGTCAACTGTTGAACTGTTACTATTATCTATTTACTAGAACTTTTGGGTCGTGCGAGGTCCGACGATAATAATTCGGCGTATACTTGGGAGATGCAGGTAGTTAATTGTTAAATTACAAAATCAGTCCTTAACGACTGGAACTAATAAGTAATGGTAAATACTAAATACCCACTAATACCTATGGTATTCGTAAATCGTATTAATATAATAAGTATAATAATTATACTATATGTCTATTTATATAGTATTAATTGGAAATGGTCACTGCAGTCTGGTAAGGTATTAACATCGAGGTAGCCGGTAGGTAGGTATATAAGTCATAAGTCGTAAATCATAATTCGTTTTAATTAAATTTTATTTTTAAACCGAACTCTTTTCTTTCTGATAATGAAAGTAATAACATTAATTCCTGGAATGTTTAATAATATTGTTAACTATTATCAGAATCAAAAGTAAATAAAATTGATTTTTAATTTTTCTGGAATATCTTGTTAGCTTATTTTTGTATTACATTCAAAACTATTATTTTAATAAGTAACGTGGAAAATAACGAATAAGTGCGTTACTTCATAGAAATTACTTTTAAAAAGTAATTGCGTTACAATTGCGTTATTGTAAGTAAAATGTAATGAAATTACTGCTGCGTTACTGAAAAAGTAATTGCGTTACAGTAATTTGTAATTTGCGTTACGTTACTACCCAACACTGATTATTTTTCAAAAATCTAATAACAAACTCTGTACCAGGTAAATTATTTTTAAATCTTTTTTCAGTACGCCCCAACTTATCAAGATAACTTTTCACCACTAACCTCAAGTCTTTTCTTGACATAGGAAATCCCCATTGTGCACATAACAAAAGACAATCACATAACAAAGATTCTTCGTGGTCATTTAAAACTTTTTGAACACCGTAATTTAATGTATGAGTTCCCTTTATTTTTCGACTTAATGTTGTACGTGGAATACTAAACTTTTCTGACGCTTTTCTTAATGAAAGTTGTTTCATTTTAATAGCCTTGATTGCCAAGGCTAAATTTTGTTTTGTGTATTTTAAATTATACCGACCGGTATAATTTTTCTTGTGATTTCTGGCCATTTTGTCGTGGTCCACTTCGCACTACGTTTCTGAAATTTTTAATATTATTATTTCTAAGTATGAAAATTATAACAAATTTCTTATTATTAGTATGTTAAATGGTTAACAAGAACTTAATAAACACATTTTAAAGTATGAAAAATATACTTAGTATTACTTACTTTTGAGTTGCAGACGACGTTTGAATGTAAAAAAAAAATCGATATTTTGAGCAAAACAAAATGATAAGAATTGATAAGGATCGTCCTGTACAATTGTTATCACTGGTATCAAAAATTGTTCTTTGTCATACTGCTATGGAGGTAAAATTCAGTAAATTAATTTTGATCCAACCGTGTTAAAGTTATACTGATGGACATTCAAAAAAATGAGAATGGTCCACTTCACACGACCAGGTCCACTACACCCCGTCCTACGGTATAATAAAAAAGCTTATTATTTTAAAATATCTAATAAAACTATAATATTTATCTTCAAATCCTAACATTGCCCCCTTAGAAAAACTTCTGTGGGCGCCTACCTATGTCTCTGTTATGAATTGTTTTTTGAACACAATGATACCTATCATTGGATTCAAATTTAACAGATAAATAATAGTGACCTACTAAAAAGCAGAGCGTTACTTACTCGACTACTGTTTATTTAATTTTCACTAGCAACAAATTATGATAAACCTTATATGAAATTTTATCAATGTTTAAATAATAAAAAAAAACACATTATTGTAAAATCAGTACCGATCAGAATCTAAAATATATTATAAAAGCTAAAACAAACCTGAATTTATTACAGCTTGATTTCTTATCAATTTGACTGGAGTAGTGTCAATAGTTTCATTAACAGGCGTTTCTAAATAAATATTAAATAAGTCATAAGACTATACATAAATTATATTAACTTAAAATTTACCAGCGATAGGACTATCTTCGACATTCCACGACCAAGATTTTGGTGACTTATTTTTAACTTAGTCGGTTGAAACACAAGAAATTAAATCATCCACGATAACAGTTGAATATAGGTACTTTTTAATTATTATAAAATAATAAAATAGTAATTAATATAAAATAATTGAATCGTAAATATAGTTCAAGTATGTGTAATATTTAACATACCAATCAGATATTTTTTTGGGACTGCATTAGGCATAAGTCTCGATTTTGTAGCATGAGGATTAATATATTCGTTTTTTCCAAAGTGTTCCGAACATATATTTTTTCTTTTTAAACGCTTTGGACTTCTAAACTAATGTTTCCTAATATTTATAAGAATAAAATATATATAATGATACAATATAATATGTTAATTTTATTTTCTTATATTATAATATATTAATATGTACTATCCAGTGGCGTATTTAGGTTTTTGTTATGGGGGGGGGGGGGTATATTACTTTTTAAGATAATTACTAAATTGAGGGGGCATAGCCCCCCCCCCCACAAGTTTCCAGGAATTATAAAAGCTTATTAATATAAAATATACTTTCTACGTTGGCCAAAATGATAATACACAACACATTACTTGAGATTAAATGTTTTATTAAACCAAAATCATGTTAATCATGTTAAAACAATACAAGATACAAAATATGAACTTCAAATGCTCATAAAGATTTAATTTGACTTTCCGGTAGAGATTTTTTTTTGATAAAATTAGGCATACTTATGAAGAATCTTATATTAAATTTTCAAATCTTAGATTCAAAAAGAAAAATTTTTATGAATTTCTAACTCAAAATAATTTGCTAATCTTCGTGTTTTTTCCGTATTTTGTCAAGATTTGAACTTTAAATGGTTATAAAAAAAACTGTGACTAAGAATTTTTAATATTTTTCAACCACTATTGTAACAATATATAAGAAACATCGTATTAACCCTTTCAGACCCAGAGTACACTATAGTGTACTCAAAATTCAGTAAATTATTATAAATGAACTATTTGGTTTTTCAGTTTAATGATAATTGTTACTACGTGAAAAAAACACGTACATTTGAATAAAAATGATAAGAATGATGTATAATGTGATTCTACTTATTTAATAATCACAAATCGAAAAAAATCCCGAATTGAAAAATTTATAATAGATTTTAAAATTACAGTTGATTTTTACTCCGTTAGATCGCATTGTTGATCTCCGGCTTTTTTTCCCCGTGAGAAGAGATCTGATAGTAACGAATATTGTCTAATTTGTATAACGTCTTTGAAATGAATCGTTTTTATTTTATATTCGAAAACATATGGGTACACTATAGTGTACCCTGGGTCTTCGTATCACGTTAGCGGTTCGTTCGACGCGCTAATTCGATTTCGCATGACGATAATAATAATTATTCCGATTGTGTGTATAACGCATGATAGACATAGAGTACCTAATATTATTCTATGGTTAGTATTATTCTATTCTATACCTATATGTATAATGTATACAGGGTGATTTTTTTATCATGAACCACTCATTATTTCAAAAAGTATCAATGTTTTTTAAAATATTTTTTTACAAAGTTTCATATTGTTAAAAAAACAACGTTTTTATGAAAAAATTATATTTTTTAATATTTTTTATCCTTATAATTTTTTAAGTTTTTTACTTTTTTGAATGGCAACCTACAGTTTTAATTTCATATTCCAAAGCAGAATATTTTTCTAAGTATTTTGATACGTAAAAATCGAATTTTGGACGAGTAGTTCATGAGTTATAAGTATTTAAAGTTTAGACAAGCGGAGTAGTGGACAAACATTTTGCGGGGTAACCCCGTACCACTCCACTCCGCCAATCTAAACTTTAAATACTTATAACTCATAAACTACTCGTCCAAAATTCGACTTTTACGTATCAAAATACTTAGAAAAATATTCTGCTTTGGAATATGAAATTAAAACTCTAGGTTGCCATTCAAAAAAGTAAAAAACTTAAAAAATTATAAGGATAAAAAATATTAAAAAATATAATTTTTTTATAAAAACGTTGTTTTTTTAACAACATGAAACTTTGTAAAAAAATATTTTCAAAAACATTGATACTTTTTGAAATAATGAGTGGTTCATGATAAAAAAATCACCCTGTATATATATATAATTAAATATTTATAAAGGTTATTATTATACAAAAGAGACTGTAATTTTATGATTTGGTGAACTATTTTTATTGTTATATTTGATAAAGGTTATTATAATTATTATTATTTTACAAAAAAATACTGTAATTTTACGATTTGTTGAACTATTTGTATTGTTAAAAAAGCGCAGAAGAAGACTGTATAATTTTATATGTTTTAAAGGTTTTAAAAATAAATTTGATTTGATTTGTTTTACTAAATTTGTTTGTTAATATTAAAAAAAAAAATAATAAATATTGACTCCACGAAGACCCAAGGTACACTATAGTGTACCGACTTAAAACTTCGCAAAAAAAAATGCTAAAATTTCGAAACTTGGCAAAATTGATTTCAAGGCTATAAATATAAATATGACGAAAAAAAAGAATTTTTTATTTTATTTTAAAAAAGTCGGGTCTGAAAGGGTTAAATTTTCAACATTTGTTAACCAACAAATAAAGTTTTATTGACATTCAAAAAAAAAAAAACCTAAAAAAGTTGGAAACTAAGTAAACCCGTAAACAGCTCAAAACAATTCAAAATATTTTGAAAATTGTATCAAATACCTATAGAAAGTGTTAATATAAACAACCAGTGAAAATTTCATGTATCTATGGACATTTTTTTTTAGAATTTCACCAAAAACCGAAATCGATTTTGACCAACATAGGGTTTGCGTAAAAATTCCCCTTTTTTCCTTAATTTTTCATTTGTTTTTCACGGCGCTTTTGAAAACTACGGGGAAATTTTTACTTTTGACCCCCCCAAAGTACCATATAGGTTCACTTTCCTATCAGAAAAGATACTGTTGAAGAAAATCTAAGCATTTGTACTATTCTAAAACGCGATGACAGACACAAAAAAATAAAAAATAAAAAAAACACATCATTGTAAAATCAATACATTCATTGCTCCACTCAGAATCTAAAAAAAGTATTTGAATACATATTCATATTATTACATTTATTCGAATACTTAACAATTTTACAAGACTGAACTGCAGTCTGCAGTCAAAAATGTCATTTTCTATTGGGAATAATAAAAATCTAGCCCGTCTGACTAGCAGCGCTCGGCGGTTTTATTCTTGCAAATTTAATCAATTATTGATTAAAAAAAAAAAAATTATCATAATATTTTAAATAATAATCGTCAAATTATAACGAGTAAGGACTAGAATTAATTGTGTGTATACAGTCTATAGGGGGGGATTTATCCCCTTGACCCCCCCACCCCCTAAATACGCCACTGGTACTATCATAGACTATGAATACTATTTAAATGATACCAATATTTATAATCAAAATGATACTGTTTAAAAATTTACGACTGTTAATAATCCATTTATTTAATAATTCTTTGTCTGTTGGAAAATTGTGGAAAATATGTTTGGAGTTTCGTCTTGTATTTGTACAGTTATAAAAAACACATTTATCACCACACATTATAATATATTAATATATTATAGTATTTTAAAAGAACAATAATTATTTTATGAAAATAATAAATTTAAACATCGATTTATAGGATAATAATAATACGAATTCAACCATCGGTGTGACGTCATGACGTCTGACGATGTCTGCACGTGAATGATGGAAATAGACATTTACATTTCTTTACTTATTTAAAATAGTTATTTCTGAACAACCATGGGTATTTAAACTTGGTGTATTATGATCAAGTGGTATATAAGTGTATATATATATATATATATATATAAGTGGTACACGTTATATGGATAGACGCATTGTAATAAAATTAATCACTAGCGATCCCGGCGAAATCCGCCATAATTAACTCTACAGATACGCTGTCAGTGAGCAATCTATGGTATTTATAATCAATGGTATTACCTTAAAGAAGTTTTTTAAATTAGATGTTTAGAAAAAAATATGGTTTTAGGACAAAAAAAATATATATTTATAAACAAATTCATACAAAATAAATATTTATTTTAGCAAATTACTTATACAAATAATAAGTCTACAATAAATATAATTTTATGTTATAGATTTATATTATAGGTACATAATGTATAATAATACATAATATATTCATATACGCCATAGGCGCAAATCGCAGGGGTGCTAAGGGTGCTTAGCACCCTGAATTTTAATGCTAGCACCCCGAATCCCGTGATTATAACTTATAGTACTATTACCATCACATTTTCAAAATAATTACATGTATTAAAAATTCAAAAACAGTTTTATATTTATTTAATTATTTATAATATAATATGTCGAGTTTACGTCTGGATATATTAGACTGCAATGACGTATAAAACATATTATATAATATCATAATAATTGTGAAATTATGATATTAACGGGAAATAATAAATTGTTAAACATATAGGTATGTAAATAATAAAATTCGGAGTATCTATAAGTGCCTTACACACTAGACGTTTTAAGCCTAGTTTACACGATGCTAGTTTACTAGCGACTAGTGAAACACCATACTATCTTACTATCTCACTAGTATATAGTAAAATAGTTATTTCATATACACGATATTCAAATACTAGTAGTTACTAGTAGTTAAAGTACCACTAGTACCAGTAGTCAGTACAGCCTCATGACTGGTCATCGTGAAGTACCCACTGTTGTTTGATTTAATTTGTTTATGATATATTCAACAAGAAAATTAACAGAAACAATAAATAATTAAAACTTATTATAATATCTGAATAATGAATATTCGGTATCGACGTATCGTTTTTAGTGTTTTCACAAACTCACTGCTGTTGTTTTCACACACACTACCGGGGAAATACAAGCTACTAGTTCAAAATAAACAACTATTTCCCAATTACATGATACTATTTTTACTCGCATCGGATAAAATAGCGTGCTTATTTGCTAGTAAAGTTGAAATATTTTAACTTAACTCGCAAACTAGTTTAGTATCAAAATAGTTTGCTAGTTTACTAGCACGCTCAACTAGACAATGCTTTTTTACTATCAGATAGTGAACTAGCTTACTAGTCGCTAGTAAACTAGCATCGTGTAAACTAGGCTTTAGACGCGCGCGTCGGCGTTTTATAAAAACGCTGCGTTTTGAACGCTCGCGCCGATTACGTACACACTGTGCGTTTTGGACGCGTGCGTCCGCGTTTTTCAAAATTTAGTTTCAGATGTCATTGCACTTGAGACCTGATATTCTTTAGTATATCATTACACACCATACGTGGCACATCATTAGTACCTATTTTGTTCTTTAAAAATATTTAAATTTTCAAATTGCCATGGATTTATTAAACGACAAAGAAGCTATGTCAATTATTTATGTATTATATAAAAGGCACCAAAAAAAGTCAAAAAATGGTCCAAGACGACATTGGGTACATCCATTAAATTTAAAAAGGCCAATCGAGGGTCAATTTCAAACAAATTTTATGACTTTGAGGAGTTACCCAGAAGAATTTTTTAAATACTACAGAATGTCGATTAAATCGTTTGATGAGCTGGTAAGTAAATTAATTTCAAATGTAAAAATCAGGGGTGATATTTGGAGGGGGAAGGTTGTGTACTCACACACTCTTGCAATTTCTATTTATGATTAGCCAAGTTATTTTTGATTCTTTGGCCTTGGCCTGAAGACTTATATATTGCATTTTTGAAATATCTTAATACCTATACATTTTCACACAGGATTTAAAATGACTTTAAATGCATGTTTCCTAAATACGAATGTGAGATTTTAACAATTTGATAAAAAAATTTGAATTAACTTTTTATTACACCTATATAAGTATGTTTAATTTTAAAAGAAAAATTCTATAATAAAATATAGAAAAAAATGTTTACCAATTGGCCTGGTAATAGAAAAAAAATTGCCCCCCCCCCCCCCCGTTAAAATATTTCCCAGATGCATAAAAATGTGGTAAAAAAAATATTTCAAACATTTATTTATTTTAAGGGTTCTAATAAAATAATTTTAAAATATTTTTAAAGATTTCTTTAGTTAACCTCAAACTTCAAAAACAAGTTACCTGTTTGCGTTTACCAATTCCAGCAGAAGAAAGACTTACTGTGACGTTAAGGTAAAAATATTTATTAAACAACTTGTTTAGTTACAAAATATTAAATAAAAACAAATTAAAACTTAAACATTTTGATTTCAAAACCATAAAACTAAATATCAATTTTTCTTTTTCTATATGAATTTTCAATAAAATTCAGTACAAATAAAAATAAAAATAAATATAACATTAAACTAAATACAATATTAATCCTGTCTGTATTGTATTATATTTTTAAATTGCAACTTGCAATTAAATTAGTTGGATTTTTACTGTGGAGATTGAGAATTAGAATTGTAATAAACATTTTTAGTGGGAATAGAAGCAGTTTGAGATGTAGACAATTCTTGAAGAGAAGATGCATTATAATGATTTATTTTGTTAACATGTGTGGTTTGTATTGGAGACTCTGATGGGGTATTAAGCTTATAATGGTGGCTAGTTGGGATAGAAGTAGAAGGAGATGAATATTTTGTTGGAATGTTGAAAGTATTTTGATAGTTTATGTTTGAAAGAGTGCTGGATACAGATGGCGATTGTGAATTTGGACTGTAATAAGAATTTTCAATTGGAACTGAAACAATTTGGGATGCAGAGTGTGTTTGAATGCCAGATGAACTATAGGGATTTATTTTATTAACATGGGCGACTGATATTGGAGATTGTGTATTTACTTTATAATTATGGTGGTTTAAAGTTGGAATGGAATTGGTTTGTGATGGATAGTGAGGGGGAACATTGTAAATATTATGATGGCTCCGAGTTGAATAGTCATTAGCAATTGGTATTTGGTTAAATGATGATGCATTTGAAGAACCTTTTAATCTTTGGATGCTGTTTAGAATGTCAATGTAAAGCTGTGTTTTTTGGTCTTCTGTTAACAATCTAATTTGAGGTAAAAGAGACAGCAAAAAATGTTTTTCAGGGTCTTCTTCTGTCTTACGTTGTTCGAAAATATTTATCAAACGGGTTTCAAAATCTGCTGGCTTTTTATTGATAAGTTTCTTACGTTTAAGTGTATTTGTATACTCTTCATCATGATGCCCCATTGCTATGTTATTTGAAACTTCAGTTATTTCATTGTTCTCTTCTTCTTCCTTGTCTCCGTCCCCATCACTGTGTTCAAAATTACTTTCCGTTCTAAAACAATAACATTTTTTATAATATACATTTTATGATCTGTTTGCATACTGAGTAACATACGTTCGATTTAACATAGTAGGCCTCAAAAATTCCATAATATCTGCATAAATATATTTGTGAGTTATTTGTGCTGCCTGCCCTGACTTGGTGACACATTTCCTACGGAAACAATCTCTAAGAGATTTCCATTTTTTTTGGAGTTCAAGAACTGTGAACAAAAATTATAACAAAGAAGTATATAATTTATTATACATTTCAAATTATTTATTTATTTTATTTAACACATATGCCAAACGGCAATTTACAGAATGTATGTGAAGTACATAAATTAGTGAGTGATAACAGAATTAAAATTAAATAAAACAGCTTAAAACTAGAATATTTACAAACAGAATGTAGTGTTAAAATATAATTGTGGGACAGGTGGACACAAAAAGATCTACATGGCATTATTGACACAATGAAGCATGTGGTGTAAAAGATGGTTATCACCATAAGAGATGAAGTATGTAGGGATAAGAAATGGCGAATGATGTCTTGAAGAGTAGACTGGAAATAATATTTAGATGTATAAATATATTGTGAATATCTTAATAAAATTATAATATTTCAATAGAAAAAAGGTTCGGCAAGTGGGTACTGCTCTGCTGTACAGTGGGTGTCGAGTGGGTTCAATGTTTTGAATTTGTTAAATTTGAATTCAATGATATAAAATCATTGTAAAAATGATTCTGAGCAAAGACAGTATATCAGCCTGCATAACAATGTGTATTTTACGGAATTAATTTTATTTAAAGGTATTTAGCTACTGGAACAAACTATTCAGCGTTACATTTTGATTTTTGATGGGCGTTTCAACAATCGCAAAAATTGTTAAAGAAACTTGTGAAGTTATCTGGGAAGAATTACAACCAAGTGAAATGCCTGTTCCATCAGTTCAGGATTGGTTAGATATTGCTGAAGGATTTTATACCAAAACCCAATTCCCCAATTTGGTCGGTGCTGTTGATGGGAAACATGTGAGATTAGAGTGTCCTAAAAGTAGTGGAACTCAATACATCAATTATAAGCAGTTTTTTTCATTAATTCTTCTTGGTATATGTGATTCTAACTATTGCTTCACAATTATTGATGTTGGATCGTTTGGAAAAGAAAGTGATTGCAATATTTTCAAACAATCAGCATTTGGTAAGAAACTCTACTCTGGTCAAGTTAATTTCCCTCCAGACACATGTTTACCAAATGATACAGAATGTGTACCATAGCCTTGCCCATATGTCATAGTTGGTGACGAAGCGTTTGCATTAAACAAACATTTGTTGCAACCTTTTCCAGGAAAAAGTTTGAATAATGAAAGACGTATATTTAACTATCGCTTGTCCAGAGCAAGACAACATATTGAGTGTACATTTGGAATTCTGTCCAATAAATGGAGAGTTTTTCATACCCCAATTTTAGCTTCTCCCAATGTTGCTATAGCTATAACAAAAGCAGCCTGTGTGTTACACAATTTTGTTCGCCGCAGGGATGGCTATATTACAGAGGATTCTATGAGTTGTAGAATGGAAGAAGAATCAGAAAGAAGAGGAGTAGGAAATGCTTCTACAAATGCAAAAGAGTTGAGGGAATATTTTGTAAAATATTTTAATACTCCTGAAAATGCCTTAAGTTGGCAAAACAAAGTGTTGGCCATGTGATAAATTGTATAAAAAAATTTTATAATAATTTTGCCATAATATAAATACCATTACATACTTTTGTTTTTTTTTACTGCTTCATTATATGCATGAAAATCATCAATGCATGATGTAGCGACCTTTGTCCAACTTACATATTTGGCTATTTTATCTTTGTAACAATTTTCTTCTGTAAAGATTCAAAATAAAAACATTACATACAATTGGCAGTATAGAATATTGATGCTTAAATAAGACATAGTGATGTAAAAATACTATAAGTTAAATGAGTTATCATTGCTCTTTTAAAACCTGATGTTAATTTAAAGAATATTATTCATGTGTATTATAATAAAATATGAATGAATAAAACGATTCATGTATGAAAATAATGTATACATTTGTTACTATTATTAACTCTTGTAAATTTGTTGTTTGTATGTAATTACCAATTAATATAAAGGTTATTTAAAAGTTAAGACTCAAGATTTGCTTGTCCAATATTTATTCAAAACGTATAAACATCTATATAATATATTATATAAGATACAATTAGTTGAATGGGAAAATTAAAAAAAAATTGATAACCTATAATAGGTATTAAACCATAAAATAAATAGTATTTTATTCAAACATGGTTTTTAATTTTTATCTTATTCTTAAAGTCTTATAAACAGTAGTATAGAATATATGTTTACAAACTATTTTTTAGAATGTGCAACCATGATATAATTGACAGTTTTTAATTACAATATATATTATATGGATATTATATTACGTTATAGGTATTTAATCTTTATTTATTATATTATATTACTACTATAATTCTTGTATTTAATGAAGTTAGATTAACAGTAATTTCAATTCAATGTTTATATTATATTTTTAAGTATACCAACATTTAATAATTTAAACTACCACACTAAAAAATATATTAAAAGAAATAGTACTAAAATTACAATTACTATTTAATCTAGTCTTATAATTATATTTTGGTTAAATCAGTTAATCAGCTCATCAGGGGCGTAATTAAGGGTGTAATGAAGGGGATAGATCCCCCCAGAGCCTATATAATAAATCAAACAGTACAAAAAAATAGCATAATATAAAATTAATATTTTAATAACTATTATTTAATTTAAAAGTAAAATTTAATATTAATTTATTCAATATTTACATTTTGTAGAACTTATTATACTATTGTATAGGTACTAAATTGTGTAGAAATTTTAAGCAACATTAATTAATACATTTTGAGTACCTATAAATTAATTTAACGATTTTTGATGAAATAGTATTCCTAGATACCACTTATCACTGTACTTGAAAATCTAGTATTTTGTGTGTAAAAAAAATGTCTATCCCCCCCTAAGACAAATTCCTAATTACACCACTGCAGTTCATAATATATTTATTAAACATGTGCAATCAAATTTGTGTACCTGACATTTAAAATATGTTTATTACACTTCAAAAACATGGTTTGTTCAAAACTAATTGTTCAAATAAATAATTAATGGAAAGTGTTGAATACTCTAGTAGGTATTTAATACACTAAATAGTATTTAAATACCAATACTCAAATAAGTACTTTACATCATTTGCCACTGGTCAGTTCAATAAATATATAAATATAAATTGTATTAAACAATGTTTACCTAACCGTATAGAACCTTGCGTTACCTTAAATTATAGGAAATTTAGCAAAGGTTATAACCTCATTGTTAATTATGAAATATGCATTATTTTTAAATAGATTAATTGAAAAAATGGCTAGAAGATCAGAAAACATAAAAAAAAACAAATAATAACACTAGAATTTTTTTTTTTTTTTTTTTATTAGCTTTCACAATAAGTATTACAGCTCGACAATTATTTTAATAAACATATGATAATTGATAAGCAATATTGGCACATGCAACGTAAGCTATAACGTAGAGACATAAGATAAGGATTTAATGACGGGGACTTTTACGGAAATAGCTATGGAGATAAGTTAACGTTGGAGATTAAAGCATTAAGAACTGAGGAAAGGAGAGTAATTAGTGGGCTGATAAGAGAGTTGAGGTTATTAATGAAATTGGATAATGTAACGGAAAAATTATCTGAGCGTCTTGAGTCCGGGTGGCTTCGGCGTACGATTTCGGCCTGGAATGACATTGTGGCTCCGGAACTTTGGTTGTAGGTGCTATTGGAGGTCTTGTTTTTTTTTGGGCTTTTTGGAAAGCTGGACAACCCCTGAAATTGGCGGTGTGGTCACCGGAGCAAAGTGCACATTTTGCTGGACTTTCCCGGTCCTTGGAGCATTCTTGTGTAAGGTGATCCGCGCCACATTTAACGCAACGGGCGGCGTGGTTGCAATAGTTTTGCGTATGACCAAAAGATTGACATCTATGACACTGAGGAAGGCTGTGGCTCTTTTTGTGGGGTTTTTCGATAGTCACTTTGGAATTAAGTAAAGACTTAATACTGTGAATTTCCACGTTGTTTTCGTTCGGGTATATCTCCACAAAGAATAGTGGGAGGGGACGTTTATTTTTGTCTTTGACGTTGTGAACGTGTTTTACCTGGTGACCTTGTTCGTCCAGAGTGGAGGAGATGTCGGTAATTAAGGTAGAAGGGTGTAACCCCCTGATGGCGACTCTGTAGGGGCGAGCCCATAGAGTAATATAGAGAATCTGTTGCATATATTCCCCGTGTTCTAGTAGTGAAGCCAAATGTTAGGTCGTTGACCCTTATCGAGAGTCCAACTGCGCTCTCCTTGTCCGCTAGATTGCGTAGTACAATAATAATGTTATATTCTTAGATCATATACAGTAGTATATATAGTATATGATCTAAGGTTATATTAATATCTATCTATATAAATCAAAGAAAAAAATGTGTATTATGATCTCTTGACTCTTATTGTCGTCCTTTTTGATTTCTCTGGATTCTAGTTAGGAAAATTGGTTATATATTAGTTAACATATTTAACACATAGAGTAATATACTCTATGATTTAACATTATTAATTGTTTTCAAATCCTTAAAAAGTGTGATCATAATGCCGAGTTGTTTTATATGTGGCAGATCAAAAAACCCTAAGAGCAAGTCTCATGATATTTCCTTTCACAAGTAAGACAAGATTTAAATATTAAATACATTTTAAATTTTAAGTATCATTTTTTTGATATTTTTCCAGATTTCCTCTATCTAATCCTGAGTTGATGGAGAAATGGAATGATTTTTTAGTGGCAAACAATCTTAGTTCAAATAGTTTGACTAAAAATAGTATAATTTGTTCTTGCCATTTTGATTCTTCAAATTTTATTAGCTATAAATCCAGAAGATTACTAAATCATAATGCAGTTCCATGTCTAATTATATCTAGAGTTAAAAATGTAACTATTTAATAATTTTTTTATAACTAACTATAAGTTTTTTGATATAGTTAACTATAACTCTCAATTTTAGGCAAAAATAGATTACCCAGAAATGATAAAACCTTGATTCTCTGCTGATTTAAGTTGCTCTTCATCATCCGTTAAGGTACTTAATTAATAATGATATTGGAAATAAATTAAACAATTGACACATATTTATTATGATATTTATATATTTATTTTTAATATAAGGTATTGACCAGTGATATTTCATTAGAAGGTATAGAAAAGCTGAACGACACTCTCGATACTTGTACTTCTGTATCTCTGAAATCTTATTCACCTTCAGCTGAAGTACCTAGTTTGAAAACAAAACGCTTAAAGTTATGTAATTATGTATTTTTTTTTTTTTTTTAGTTGTTAAGAAGTAATGTTGAGTATGACAAGGTAGAAAAAAAAAGTCCTATGTTAACTCTTTTAAAATCTGATGAATTTAATATAAACCATCCAGCAGTTAAGGTATCAGTTAAAAATTATACTATTTTCTTTATATATAGATTAGTATGATTAGGTAACTAAAAAAAGTATATATTTTTATTCAGAAAAAGTACAAAGCAAACTATCAAGCATTAAGTGTTCGTGCTGACTCTGATACACCAAATCGTATTTTCCTAAAAAATGGTATCCAAAAATTATCATATGAACTTGCTGCTAAAAATAAAAAATTGAAAGTTCTTCAACAACGAGTCAGACGGCAGGAAAAAATAATTTTATCTATGTCTGCCATCATTGATAAGCTGAAAAACCAAAATTTACTAAATGATGATGCTTCTGAAATTTTGCTAGATAATTTTGGTAAGCATAAACATCTCATAACCAATTGGGCTAAAAAAATTTGGGACAAAAAGTACCTAAAAAGTATAGTCCAGAAGTTCGTCAATTTGCTCTTTCGTTACATTTCTTTTCGGCTAAGGCTTATACTTATGTAAGAAAACAGTTCAATACTATATTACCACACCCTAGAACTTTAAGTAAGTGGTACTCCCATGTTAATGCTGATCCAGGATTTACAGAAGAAGCATTAAAATCACTATCCTTAAAAGTTAAAAATTCAACAATTCCTATTTATTGTTCACTTATAATGGATGAAATGGCTATTCGGCAAAATATTGAATTTGACAGTTCCGATGGAAAATATTATGGCCGTGTTGATCTGGGTAATGGATTAGATGGCGACAGCTTGGAAATGGCTAAAGAAGCATTTGTATTTTTAGTTGTTGCTATTAATGAACATTGGAGTTACCTATTGCTTATTTCTTAACGGCTAGCTTAAATAGTTCACAAAAATCAGAACTTATTACTCATGCACTATCTCTACTACATGAAACTGGAGTAAAGATAGTGAGTTTGACATTTGATGGCTGCTCTACCAATGTAACTGCAACTAAGCTTTTAGGATGCAATTTAAATTCAGAAAACTTAGTAACTACATTTATGTATAATAATAAGGACATTAAAATGCCCATAGAAATTATATTAGATGCTGCACATATGCTCAAGTTAGTTAGGAATGCTTTTGGGGAAAAAAAACAATTTTTAGATTTTGAAAATAAAATAGTTGATTTTGATTACATAGAAAAGCTTCTTATTTTACAAGAAAAAGAAGGTTGTCATTTAGGAAATAAAATAAGAAAACAACATATATTTTTTTTCAAACAAAAAATGAAAGTTAAATTAGCAGCTCAGCTTTTAAGCCAGCCTGTTGCTGATGCACTTAAATTTTGTAAAAATAATCTTAAATTAAAAACATTCTTAAATTCTGATGCTACAATAAGATTTATAGAACTATTTAACACAGCGTTTGATATTTGTAATTCTAGGTCTTCTAATGCGATAGGAAATAAAAAGGCTCTTAGTAAGGACAATTTTAATTATGTTAAAGATTTTACTAACAAATTTATTAATTATGTTAAAGACTTAAAAGTAAAAGACAATGTTAATGATAATACGTTTATTCCTGTTCTACAGTCAAAGAGAAAGACAGGGTTTATAGGCTTTATCATAACTTTGAATTCTATATTAAATTTGTATAACCGGTACATAGATAATTTAAAGTTCATTCGGACATATAGACTAAGTCAGGACCACCTTGAATTATTTTTTGGAACTATTCGGTCTCATGGGGGGCATAATAATAACCCCACTGCAAAACAATTTCGCGCAGCATACCGAAAAATAGTTATTAGGACTAATGATGTACAGAGTTTCAATACTGGCAATTGCATACCTCTTGAACATATTGATATTCTACATTACAGTAGTTCTGATCCTGTTAAAGTAATTAATTGCAGTACGGAGTATGATAATAACACAGATCTAGATGTAGCTGACGTTGATTCTTTTATTCATGATCACAGTTATATTGTTGGCCAAAACACATATGAATTCAGCGAATTTTCTAAAGAAGTTATTATTTATATTTCTGGTTTTGTTGTACATAAATTAAGCTCTATTATTAAATGTGAAATATGTGTATCATCACTATTTTCCTACAATAAACAAGATTTTCTCAATTCACTTATTACATTAAAAAACCGTGGAGGTAATAAAGGGGGTCTTACTTATCCAAGTGACGATGTAATCTTAATATGCTTGCAAACTGAAACAATTTTAAAATCTTATGATTACCAAAATAAAGCAATCAATAAATTATTTATTCAAACAAAAGTTCTTTCTCATTTCATGAATAATAATTCAATATTCAGTTCTTTAAATAACCATAGTATAGACAGCAATAGTTCATTATCTGACCATTTAACACATTTAATTAAATCAATATCATCAACATATATGAGCTTGAAAATAAAATATTCCATTAAATCCCACAATGAAACAACCTCCCTTCGCATGTGGTATAATAAATTAACATTATTTAAAGGACAGTGATAAATTAATAGATAACTTAAGCTTCTTATTGCTTTTTTCTTTTGCTATAATAACTAATTAAATTTATTTAAAACATTATAAGCATATACAATTTAATTACCTATTCAATAAAAATAAAAATAATTATAATTTTTTTAGAACATAATACAAGAAAATTAAAACAGAAGATATAACTCAATTTGTTAAATACCTATATTCATATACATCATTATAAAACAAATATATTCTCTAAATTATAATAATTTAATACCTAATAATGTAATGTATAATTTATAAGAAGATTCTTTTATCATGAACCAGTAATTTTGAATTTTTATTTATATAAACAAGAATCATGACTTCATATTATATTATTTTGTTAATTATCTACTATCTAGACACGTATAAAAATAAGTGTCCAATATTGACAGTCGACGCACAATATTATAATTTGTTATTATGTATATTACTATTTAGTATTTACTTATACCTATATAAATATTAAAATATGTTTATTTGGTTATATTATTATGTAATGCGTTTATTGTATACTACTTATAAATTTATAATTTGTATGTATAATATTCATTGGAATAAATTGATTTTTAAAATATTTGTAATTTATATTAATTCATGTATTTTAATAGAAACACCAAATTAAATAAATCATTTAAGTACCAAATGGGTTAGTAGATTCTAGTAGAGAAAAGAGATTATTGTTCTTAGTTAGGTACAATAAATAATAATAAATTAGTACAATATATTTTTCTTCTAAAAGTGGCTGGCCTGCCCAAAGTCTACTTGCGCTTCATGATAAAATGCAACGGCCTCTCTATATTACTCTATGGGCGAGCCACACGAGGCGAAAACGTATGAAAACTGGCATCCGTGTCATTTAAATGAGTGACAATATTGTTAGTTTCAATACGACCTGAAGGTTGTACGATGAGATAGGAAGCCGAAGACTTGCAAGTAAAACTATTGGAACCGGCGATACTTGTTAGAATGTGGTTGAAGGCGGAGAAGTTTGTAATGTTCTTTATGTAGATTGGTGGTGACGGAGGATCAAAATCCACATCGGTACGTGGTGACTTAGTGTGGTCGTCATTAGAGCTGTTTGAAGATATGGGAGCATCGGCGCTGTCGCAGGTATCATTAGCGAGAACGGCAAACTTGTTTGGTGATACGAAAAATTTTGATTTTTTTCCATCCTGCATGGGTGACAGAGACGAATTTGAGAGATGACGTTTTGAGGGAATGCGTGTACCTGGTAAGTCCTTACCAATTATATGAGTATTTTTGTTCGACGACATTGTTAATTGGAAACTACCGATAGCATTCACTGAACGAGACAATTTATAGTACAATACGCGTACTGCGGCGATAACGGAGCGAGATAACAAGGAGTACCTACGTGTACTCATGTTGAACGTTGCGACCGAACTGAACACTAGAATTATTTTAGAACTAATTCACCAAATTAATATTTAGTCATGCAACCATGATGGTACCATATGTCCATATACCTAGTGACAAGAAATAACTAAAATTTAAATTTACAATTGACATGTCATACTAAATTATATTCTTAAAATATCAAATAAACTTTATTATCTGCCAACTAGCATACATATATATATATCTACTAACTTTTTAGTTAAACATTTTTTTCTTCTTGTATGCAGTGGCCAGTGCCGCAATTACAATTTTGAGGCCCCGGTTCAAGAATATTTTGGAGGCCCTTTTAGTTTTTATCGTAGCATTGGCGGAAATAGGGGGGGGGGGGGCTTAGCCACCAAATATACCATTAGCCCCCCCCCCCCCCCAAAAAAAAACTTATTTTAATTGTGTGTAAACCAAGCCCTTAGCTCACATTGATGTATAAAATGTCAGCCCCCCTCCCCTGAAATTAAACTGTAGACATAAACAATGCCAAACAGGATACAGGCATTGTGAGAGTTCATGTATCCAACAAAAGTGTCCTACCCCCTTGTCATTTTTCTTTGGTAATTGCAACTTGTATAATAAAAAAATGTCTAACTAGTAACTACACTTGACTATAACAACTATAGCATAATAACTATAACATTCAAATAATATATCATTATAAATTATAATATTAGATCTTAAATATTTGATTAAAAAAATAGTAAATACTAATAATAAAATAAATCCACTTATTATAGCAACATTTATTACATTTATAAGTTTCATACATCTTTTTTACTTTTTATCTTAGAAATTAAATATTTAAATTAGTCAGTTAATTCCTTGACAGATAAAGTTGGTAAAATTGGAGATAGGTAGATACAAATGAATGAATCCTTGAAGTACATTCAAATAGGAAAAACCACTGAATAATTAGAAAAAATATAAACGTACTTTGCACTTATAATCATTATATTAACAAAAATTTGTACTAACACAGATATAATATATAAAATTAAATTAAGAAATTATGTTTTCTTGCTTTTTTATTGGCAAAATCATCAATTAATTTACTAACAACTAATTCTTTTGTACGATTTCTTTCAATATTTAAAATACTGATATTTGTAAGACGATCCTGTGATATTGAATTTCTTAAATAGTTCTTAATAATTTTTAACTTCGAAAATGAACGCTCAGCAGTGGCCACAGTAACTGGTAATGTTATGAAAATGATACATGCAGGCAGTATATCATAATAAGTAGAAGCTATATCATTGTCCAAAATACACTGCAATAGTTCTTTAATATCATGTTTTGTTTTTAGAGTATCCTTAAACATATTTTTTATGCATAATATTTGTCTTGTTATGTCACTACTTATGTCATCTTTGTAAAATAATTGAAAATCATATGATGCTTTAATAATATCGTTTTCAGTAAACATTACAATGTTTTGAGGTAGCAAAAAGTTAAACCTATTGGTTACTTCATATAAACTGTTGAATCTTTCTCTAAATTGAACAATTGCTGTATCAATTATAGGTAAAAAAACTAATACTCTGAAGTTTTCACTGGTAATGTCAAGTCTTCTATCACCATCAACATCGTCAAAAAATCGTTTTGAATAAATACGGCGTCGGACAGTAGATTGAATTGGTATGCCCCATCCTTTACATACAGTATTTGATGAATTAACAAATTCTTCATATTTGTCTCTTAAATTTGTAATACTAGATGTAGCCTCTTTCAAATAATTACATGCATTATGAAGACGAATATCGGAGGATTGTAATTTTTTAGATACTAAATTAAAACTTCTCAATATATTTTCCCAAATAGTTAATAATAAGACAAATTCATAAGATTCAATTTTTTTCTTCAATGAGCTTGCTTTTAATTTTTCATCAGTTTTGAGACTTGTTAAAGATAAATTGGATAGTGACTTTAATACATCTATGAATCTAGTTTTCAGAGCATACACAGCTTTATGCTTAGCCTCCCATCTGGTAGTACATACCTTCTTTAAAACAATTTTAGCAACAGAATCCCCTAGAGCTAATGATGCCCATCTAGGTGCTGATTTACTATAAAATAAGAATATATCTTGTAGAGTATCAAAAATTGTGACACTTTTGGTGTACTTTTAGCCAAATCACATAAAACTAAATTTAAGTTATGTGCATTGCAGTGAACATAGGATGCACTAGGAATTATATCACTGATTCTTTTTTGTACACCTGAATGGCTACCACTCATGACGGCTGCGCCATCATAGCCTTGTCTTCGACATTTGCTCAATTCTAAATTAAACATATTAAGTATATATTTCGACACCTTTTTGATGCACCACTTTCAAATGTTCTTGATGACATTTTTTTAAAAAAAATAACCAAGAAAAATTACAAATAAGTAATAACGACTCAGCGCCAGGATAATTATAATATTAATACTAGTATTCGACTAATACGAGTAATACGTCGCGCTGTAAGCTGTTGCTGTAATCCAATATTGACAACAGTTACTGTACTGAACGGCGAGCTAAATTCTAAATATATCGATAAATGATGCGTCAGCCATGGAGTGAAGTATCAATGTATAATACTATCATTATTCTTTATCGTACAATAACAATATTGATAACTGTGCCGTTCTGTTATTAAAATAGATTTATACCGGACTGTTAATAAGTAAGCAATAGCCATATGACTATTTAAAGTAATAAATGATAATTACATATGTATTGAACTATTGTTGATCCAATGAAATGGTATTTATATACACAAAACAACAAAATTCAAAATGATTGAAATCTTATATGTGATTTTACAATTGTTTTATAGTATTATAGTATTATGGAAATGGTAAAATCCGAGGCCCCCCATACATACATTAGAGGCCCATCAGGCGGTGCCTTGCACCGCCTGCACCGGCGGTAGTTGCGGCACTGGCAGTGGCGTATATCCCCCCCCCCCCCCCATGAAAAAAACCTAAATACTAAGTACTTATATTTAATGTAAGAAATTTAGAAAAAAATTATATAACTAAATTGTTTATTTTTTTAAATGTTTAAGTAAACATATAGGTATTAGGGTATCTGTTTTTTTATGTTTAATTTTCAAATAAAAATAAATAGAAAACTATATATTATATAGTTATATCTTATACCTATACCTACTATCTCATTGTACCTAAATTCACAATATTATAATAGTACAATAAATTGATTTAAGTAATTTTAACACCTGTATGCTAAATAAACATGATTACAATTATATTTTATATTTTTAATTTTATAATAATACTGTATTTTATTGGAGATCCATTCTATAGGTATTACTAAAAAATTAATAATAATAAATCGTTAATATAACCGTGGTAATAACTAAAAATAACGCCTTAATTTTTTTTTGTATACCGTCTGTAAAAAATAATTTAATACCATACGTATAATACTTTGTATAATACAGTTTTATACCACTGTATAATACAAACTCACATCTCTAGTTAGGTTAAATACAATTCAAATCACTATGCTTAATTATACAATATTATGCATTATGTAAAGAATAGTAATAGCAAGTAGATTACATTTGGTGACACACTGACACCATTAGCAAGTCACCAAAATTGCGCCTATTGATATATTACCATTAAAAAATATTATAAAGTTAATAATTTAAATAAAAACTTACTTGTGTTCCAAAGACATTCTTCTCCAGAAATTTCAATAATAAATTTCTCATTGTCAAACATTTCTTTTTTTAATGTATAGGTACAATTAATGTAATAATTGATTAATAATACTGAACAATATTCCTTTTTTAATACTTAACTCATACATTTACGATGTAGTTCGTGTTTATGAATGAATGATTCGATTGTAATTATCGTAAAATGTGGTTGTAGAAAAACGCGGTTGTAGAAAAACGCCGAGTGTTTTAGACGCGGCGCGCGGCGTTCGAACGCTTAAAATTAAACATCCGTCTACATATGGCCATATTCACACCAGGGGAAAAACCACGCGTCCGAACGCGTACGAACGCATCGAAACGCGCTGGTTTAATTTTGAGCGTTTTGTACGCGGCAATATCTAAAATTAAACATAGTATTTTCCATGTTTTCATTCACATTGCGCGTTTTCGACGTCGCGTTTTGTAGCGTTTCAATGTTTTTATTCTATTCGTCAATGAATGATCACCACGACATTACACATAGGTACTGACCATATATTTTTCAGTTCAAACAAAATTTTTTTTAATTAGTAAAAAGACCTAGGTATATTAGGCAAAATGTTTGATACAGAACTCTTTATAATAGAAGTGAATAAGGAGGAAAGTATTTGGAACATAAGTAAGTTTGTATAACATAAAACAATAATAAAAAATATATAAAATGATTCTTGTATGTTTTAATATTAATTATTTCATAGAATCAAAACTGTATCATGATCGTGTTGAGAAACATGTCAGCTGGAGAAGAGTAGGGAAAGCAATATTCAATGATTTTGAAAATCTTGCAGAAAAAGAAAAAGAAGCAAAAGTTAAGACATTAAAATAATAATACTTTGTTTTTAAATTATTTATTTCCATTACGGCTTTACAAACATCCAAACCTATATCGGCGTGAAAATAAAAAATGATTATTGGAGTAAATTCGACACCATTTAATAATTATAAATAATAAATATAAAACCAATTGCTTAAAAATTTATTGGATTACCTGTATTAATTGTGGGTCAACTTTCACATAATTATCATTTTAAATTCTGTTAAAATATGAGCGATATAAAAAGACTGTGTTATACAAAATAAAACCACATTATAAATAAAGGAAATTGGACATATAAAATGGACATGTTATTCAATAACTTTGTTTTGCCAACTTAATGAAAATTCTGGTTTGTTTAGATATTTTACAAAATATTCCCTAACATTTTTTGCTTCTAGTGGAGCATTTCCAACTCCTTTTTTTTCATTCTCATCTCCTAACGTACAGTTAACTGTATCTTCGATGTGAATTCCATCTCTACGATGCACAAAATTATGCAAGACGCAAGAGGCTTTGGTTATTAAAATAGCAAAATCCGGTTCAACTAAAATATTTGAATGAAATACTCTCCATTTATTTGATAATATACCAAACGTACATTCAATATGTTGTCTCGCTCTAGACAAACGGTAATTAAAAATACGTCGTTCATCATTTAAATTTCTCCCAGGAAACGGCCTCAATAAATGCTTGCTCAAAGCAAAAGCTTCGTCTCCGACTAACACAAACGACTGAGGATCACCTTGTTAGTCTCCGGGCAATGTTTTTTCACACGGAAAGTTGACGCGGTCAGAATATAGTTTTTTACCAAAAGACGATTGTTTGAAAATATTACAATCGCTTTCTTTGCCATATGACCCGATGTCAATAACGCGAAAATAGTAATTTGAATCACAAATTCCCATGAGAATTATTGAGAAAAAATTCTTATAATTGTAATAAAGCGTTCCACTGTTTTGAGGACATTCAATTCTAATATGCTTGCCGTCTACAGCACCCACACAATTAGGAAATTGGCTTTTTTCGAAATATCCAGCAGCAATATCTACCCATTGTTCCGTGGTAGGTGGTGCCATTTCAATTGGGTGTAATTGTGTCCAAATAATTTTACATGTCTCGCGAATCATTTTCGAAATGGACGAAACACCCATTAAAAATTCAAAGTGTAGAGCTGAAAAATTAGTCCCGGTTGCTAATTACCTAAATAAAAGAAAAATGTATACATTATTATTATCAGTCTTGTTAATTATTCGAATAAATATTTGAATATTATTTGTATTCGAACAATATACCTATTTTGAATAAAATTTAGATTTTGTATTCAAATACTCCTAACATTATTAAATTAAATTAATTATAGGTATTTATTATTTTTTATATTTTATTTATTAATTGTATAATAAAATCATACTATGTAAAAACTGTATCCAAAAAAAAAATTGTATACCAATGGCCATAGACGCCGAGGCTTAAATTAAATAAAAAAAAAAAATTTAGAATAGAAATAGAGATAGAATCATTATATTATTATATAAAAAACTATTCTGATCGAAAATGGTCAGTCTATAAAAATTTGATGATAATTTTATATTACAGAATACATAATTAAATTCATTATTCTTCCTTTTAAACTCTATTTAGTTAAGGCTTGACAATACTTCATAAGGTTTCTCATACTTAAGAACGCTACAACTGAAAAATTTTTAAATTTTCATTTGAATTAATTTTGTCAAAATTTGAACTTTAAACGGTTATAAAAAAAAGGTGCCTATGTATTTTTAATATTTTCCAACTGCTATTATATAAACGTATAAGGAACCTTGTATTAAATTTTCAAGTTTTTTGACCCAACGGATAAAATTTTATTGACATTTATAGAATAAAAAACTAAAAAGATTGAAAATTTCAAATGTCTATAAATTACTTAAAAAGATTTGAAATATTTTGAAAATTGTATTATGTATAGAAATGGCCAGTATAAAAATTCAGTGAAAATGTCATGTGTCTACGATAATTTGTTTTAGAGTTACACCAATATATTATAAAATCTATTTTCTCGAAAATTTTTTTGCGTAAAAATTCCCGTTTTTCCTTATTTTTATTTTTGGTTTTTCCCGGTGCTTTTGAAAACTATTGGGAATTTCAAAATTTGAAACCAGAGCACTAACTAGATTCACTTTCCAACCGGAAAAGCTACTGAAGTTGAAAATCGAAGCATTATTTCGACAACTTATCATGTACACTGTACACGCAACACTGTAGAATCAATACATTCATTGCTCTGCTCAGAATCTGCAATAATTTGTGTTTTTATATTTATTAGATTTTTCGGTTACAGAATATTATCTTACTTATTCTGAAACCTTTTTTTCAATTTTTAATTTTTAGCTTTAAAAGGTGAATATCTTATCAATTTCTAACTACAATTTATTTTAGAATAAATTAATACAAGACTCCTAATATATTGTTACAACGGCAGTTAAAAAACCTTAAAAATACATAATCACGATTTTTTACAATTTTAAGTTCAAATTTTGACAAAATACGTAAAAATTACGAAAATTTGCAAATTATTTTGAGTGAGAAATTTATAAAAAAATTTTTAAAAACAAATTAAGATTTGAAAATTTCTATAAAATGTCTCAAAAGTATGTCTAATGGTATTAATACCATTCTAAAGTCACTCCACTCAGATTGTAAAAAATCGTATAAAATCATGAAAAAATATGTATATGTATCAATTTTCTTTCTATACTTAGCTTCTTATCATTCTATTATTATTGAAATATTACTGAAATTTCTGTTTTTACAGTTCTAGAACTGCAAAAAAAAATGTAAAAGACAATTTTCGTAGAAAATGTGTTTCAAAGTCTGGTATGGCTGCTAAAAGTTCAAAATGTTATACTTATGCTAAAGTATTAGAATTTTTGCGTCCGACAATGGAAAATAGAAAGTAATTAATTTAATGAAAAGTAGTATTTAAATATTATAATTTTTTTTTTTTATAGGACTGAGAGTAATATTTCTAGTGAGTCAAGCAACGAAGAACTGAGTGACCAAGATAGTGAAAGAGAAGATGAAATATTGATGATTGGCTTGAATGAAAGTGAAGTAGATGTCCAATCTCCTTCAACCAGCAAAATGTATGTTAAAAAAAAAAATAAAAAAATAGAAAACTCCTTTGAATCAAGTGAGAATAATAATTTAAGAACCAAACGTCCTTACTCACCTACTATGAGCAGGGCCGCATTTAAGATTTAGCCACCCCGTGCAATCAAATTCTGCCCCCCCCCCCGTTTCAGTTTACATAAATATTAAATATTAATAATTTTGGTTAAACAAATAACATATTACGTTTACAAACAGCTTACAGTTGCGGATAAATAAATTAAGAATCAAGAATTTACCAGTTGAAAAAGAAAACCTATAATATATTTTTATTTTATTTTTCTAATCAGTATTTGTAGCATATAGTAATTAGTAAAGTAAGGATAACATTATATAAATACGTTTAAATGGTGAAGTTCTGCGGACAATATCTTATTAGCATTTTTTTCTGCATTTTAATGAAGCAAATTCTTCGATTACACCATTGTAATCAATTTTTGATGTTAAATCCGCTTCTATAGTCATTATTGCTAAACTGTTCAGTCTATTTTCTTTAGAACATGATCTAAGATACGATTTTACTCTCTTCAGAGCTGAGAATGATCTTTCCGTTGAACAGTTACTAATAGGTGTCCATAGCAACATTCTCAAAGAAATATCAATATAAGGATAAATATTTACAACATTTTTTTGCCTTATAAATGCACACATATCTTGTATGGTATTTGGAGCATCACTGCCAATACTTTTTAAATGACCTCTAAAATGTAGGCATTCATTTATAAAAGACGGTTCCAAATCATTGAGATATTCTGTTTGTAGTCTAGCAGCGTACATATAAACACAGACTTCTATTTAGTTAGTATAGTCGTATAGGATGTCTGTGGACTGTGGATAGCAATCATTAATCGAGTTTAATGATAGATAAGATTATAAGAATACAATTTAATATGTTTAATCTGTATTCATCTATGCTAAATGATAATAGAATCTAAAGATGAAATAAAAAAACAAAAAAAAAATGAAAGAAAAACGATATAATATAAAACTCGTCAGTTAAAATTAAAATACTCCTAAGACAAATTACACATAGGCACTTTTTCCAGGAGTCCATGACCGCCCCCTTAAATCTGCCGCCCGGTGCAATCGCACCCATTGCACCCCCCTAAATGCGGCCCTGACTTCCAATACGACCTGGTTCCAATGGCATCGCCAATTTACCACCACGGATCCGCAGCTATGGTCGATGGAACAGTCCGTCCGGTCCCGCACCTGCACGCTTTTCCACGTAGACAGCACAAGGTGGTTGTAATTGGCAAAGGTGCCGACAAATGGCGATGACACTGGATTTGCTGGATGTACCCCCAGGTACGCAGACAGACGACGAAGGCCAGTGGCCAGTGGCCCAACAACAACAAAACCAAACAAGGCACGCGACGGCGAACGAGCACAACTATGTGTCAAGATCGACCGCTCGGAGTGGAACACACAGACAAAGTCGTCGGGCGCCGGGCTGGCTGGCGGCACGGTCAGCAGCAGACAACAATGTCGTCGGGCGATGGGGGGGGGGACTTGCTGGATGACACTTATCTCCGCCAGCTGTGGTGTCCGGGGCAAGTTTATGCTGTCGCACAACGTTCCGCGTCCGAACATCGGTTTCATTTGCATATTGCTGTCGGTCATGACGGTTTATTACTGAGAACCGCAAGAATAAGCGAAAAAAATCAATCTTATCCGTTCTAAAAAACACTTGTGAAATTGTATGTAAGTACCTAAATGTAATTTCTACGTTTTCGGATCCTCGAGTTAGATGTACCTATAAACGTATCTGAATTCTAAAATCTTATTCGTACGAATTGTACGGAGCAATAGCATATGAAATAATTTACACAGTTAAATGTCTGCGTGAATTTATTTACAGTACCTATATGGGTACAAAATTCAACAAAATCAATTGTATCTAAAAATTATTTCTAGAGATTACAACTTACAAGTTGCAATATATGAGGCATAATACCGTCAAATAAACGCATATATTGTGTGCAAATCAACATAAAAGTACAGCACGCTTATAAATTATAATTAAAGGACTGTGAATTTTAAGTTCTACAAATAGGTACTTGAAGTACCTATATTAGTATATTGGCATATTGATTTATTGCATATATGTTCTGGTCTTCAATAAAATATTAAAAGCTGCATCAGAAAACATTTTAAGAAAATATTAATAATTATGTTTTGATTTAAAAATAATTTTAAATATTTAAAAATGTTTGATAGATTATAATTAGAGCACGGATTTATATGCATTACAAATCAATCAAATATGCGCTAAAAAATCTTAAATATTCATAAATATATGCATTAAAATGTTAAAATATGCATGGAAAATAAAAAATATGCATAAAAAAATTCATTTTTGGAACATTTAATTAATACAATATAATATTATAAAAAAAAAATATGGAACGATACTAAAAACACTTTTCTTTATTTTTTCCACTGTTTTCAGGTAGCTTTAATCTATATATAAAAAAGCAATCAATTTATATCAAAAATGTCTCCTAAAATAAATTTACTTACCTATATTTTGATATTTTGATATTAATCGAAACTATAAAAATATAATTTTTTTTTCTTATATTATAATTGAAAATAGTATAAATTTAGAAAATGTCCAAAAAGAACATCGAAATATGCACGAAAAGATGAAATATGCAATTAAAATTGTAAAATAAGCCCTTAAAATAGAAAAATGACGAAATATGTAAAAATATGCGTAGCAAAGTTTCATTTTTTTTTAATCGTTTTGTCATGAAACAAATTTTTTGCTCACTGATCAACCAGAATAAATATGCAAATGCATACAAATCCTCGCTCTAATTATAATGTTATAAGCGAAAATAACATCGTAAAAATATGCTAATATGCTATACACCTACCTAGATAAAATCTAAGTATAATATAATTATACTGTGTCATTTTAAGACACATTAGAACATTAGAATAGCATCCAAAATGATATCCAATATAAACCAATATTATATTATAATATACTTATGTCTCAGATATGCACAATACATTTTTTTAATTTAAGACAGTCATGCGAAAGTCATGATTTAATCGAATCAGATTCTTATATATGTAGGTATAATGTATTTATGTGCTACAATAATTTCTGAACAAAATTGATCGACAGATATAAAAAAAATCATTAAATTCGCATCACCGTTTATATTATTATTATCACTAACTTATTTTCGATCGCCGTCAATAACACATCATTTATACTTAATTCCGATCAATTGGTGGTACAACTTCCCCATTACAAGTAGTATATATAAGTGTAGATAACAATATCACCATAATATTATATATTTACCACAGCATCTGTCATGTTGATTATGAATTCCAACAAAATCGGTGAATATGAAGTGAACCAGTAGATGTAATGTTTTACGAGCTGACCACCGCATCGCTCGAGCTCGTCACCTGTAAGACATTTTTTTTTCTCAAATTAAGACATTTTTACAATCAGATGGTTTCATCAAACCTTGAACCATTCTTCTCGGACAATGTCAATGGCTTGTTTCAATTGGATCCTGGGCAATAGCGTGGCCGACGTTTTATTTAGAGAATCGTTGAGTACTTTTAACGCGCCTTTCATTTCTTTACTAGGATTATCACTGAATAATATTATATTCAATTAAATTTAAATTCAAATCATACGTTCATGAAATTATAAATTTTTTAATAGTACCTAATATATGTACAAATTTTAAAGAACCTATATATGTCATTTTTATAACGCATTTATAAGGTTTTAGAAGGCATAACTATATTTCCTCATTTACAAATAATAAAGATATTTTTAGATTCAACGAAACGATCACTAATATAAAAAAAAATCTGAGTCATTTTAACCTTACAAATTAGTTGGCCAACAATATATGAAATAAAAATATTCTGTAGAACTAGAATTCTGTAGAATTAACAAAACCAGATTTTTTTTAAACAATTTGACGTATTTAAATTGACAAAACGATGGTTGATTCAAATAAATCTTCGATCAATTAATTCATAATTTTATCCAAAATATTGATAAAAATAACGCAATCAAATAATAACTTGTATTAATTTATTATTTAAATCAGGTAACATATGTTGTACTGCTAAATTAATAAACATTTTATAAATACTTTATTAATAATTAATACTTATTGTTAAATCGATCCACATTTTTATTGAACACACTGGTATATTTGATTGAGTGATACGTTATATTTTATTATTATTATTATTGGCAGTGCTCGCAATGATTAGGATTTGAGTAAAGTCAGTATGTGAAAATCATACCAAATTATATGATATATAACCACTTTGCGGACTATATTATACTTATGTAAATAATTATTAATTATTAGTGAAATATTCGGAAACTTCTCACTTCCCAATTCAAACCCACTCTGGTCTTTCGTGTTAAATGTGCCTTCCAACATAAATAACTAATTTTCATTTGTATCATACTTGGGTGGTCTGACTTGGGACGAACAACATTAAGCGTGTCGCACTACACACAATTTTAGGGACTGTTAAGTACTGAAATATTGATAACCAACTTAATTTAACCCTATAGATTATAGGCTATAGTAAAAATTCATAAAAATAAATATTTTTAGAAATTACATAAGAAATAAGAAAGCAAACTGAAATATTGAGCATAATAGAATTTTTTTCAGAACTTAAATATTTCGTTTTACTGCGAAATTACAAGAAAAAATATTTAAATAATCCTGTATAAGTATGTATTCTAAAGATATTCTCAATATTATGATAGAATAATTTAGTGGACACTAAACCCGCATCTATTGAGTTTGTTTTACACAAACGTACCACATGGCAAAAACTGTTTTACGCGGCCTGCGGGAAAGTATACTTCTTCTGTATTTATAAACTTATAATAATAGAAATATTGAATTACGCAGTGAAAAAAAAGGCGCTAAAAAAATGTAAAAATTTCGAGGTGAGGCGGATGCGTGGTTAGTCAGAACGTTAGGATCACTCCGGTGCGCGGCCCGTGACGGACCACATTATGCACAGTGGAGCAATTGATTGTATACTGATCAGTTTATGACCAATAAACGTTTAAAATTCTAAGCAAGACAAATTTTAATTTGTAACACGAACTAGTTATTCACTAGTGTCTGCCGTTCGGCTGGGTTGACGTTGACTACTACTTGCGCCTCACGATAGAATAACATCGGTTTGGTCGTATATATACTTGACACATCGGCCCCAGCACAACTAGTGAGAGCCAGATAATCAGATACTTACTTTAGTCATGGAGGTAGCTGTTCGGATACCGCTCTATCTTGCGGTGGCGTGTGGTCGCCACTAGATTTCTCACTACTAACCGGTAGAGCGCATTGCCTTTACCACGGAAGTGACTGATTTTAAGAAGACGTGACACTGGTAAATGTTATTATCTCTTTCTCTCTCTCTCTCTTATGAGTGCGTAACATAACAAATTTACGCTCAGCAGATCACGTGTAGGTGTAGCTTCGTTAGTTTAAAAATCTGTATCTATGTATTTAAGCGAATCGACCTCTTACGAAACTTGACGGTAAGAACATTATCTGTGTTTGTATGTAAGTTTTTTCACAATAATACAATTTTTTAGCAAGTTTTGTGTACATTAAATTTCATAAATTAGAATGTTCGTAACTCACTTTAATACAAACTATCGTAAAAAATCCACATACAAACACAGATAATGTTCTTACCGAAAAGAGTAAAAGACGTTTCCGTCAATTTGGGAACCATGTTCAATTATTATATATTCTTATCATATAAAAATATTTTTATTATTATAAATTATAATACATGTACCTAGATAATAATAATACATTATATTTAACTATTTCAAATTATAATACAAGTATAGGTCAAATATATATATATATATTATAAATATATATATATATATATATATATATATATATAGGTCAATAGAGTTTTGAAAAAACATATCGTTATTTTTAAATAATTAAAAATGTCACAAAAAATATTAACAAATTTCATTTTGAAAATCGTATTAACTGTTGTTAAACTCATGACGAACAAAACAGATACTGAATTAAAATATAAGAATTTAACATTAGTCAGATAATTATTGTGTGCGAATTATAAATAAACTATGATACCTTAGATCATATACACTGGATAGAGCTATGATTTAAAATCTTGAAGCATAGCAGTTCGAGCCCGAAGTCATCATTGCGCATGCGCAAAACGGTTTTATGATAAGAGATTACTGATGAATACACAAAACAATATCCGTGTGAACTGTGAGTGACTAGTCGACTAGTGGCTTCATCATTACTCATTATTCATTATATATTTTATAATTTCTATTTTCCATTGAGTGTTTGAATTGAGTTCCTTTACTAAGACTGTGAAAATTTATAAAATTGGCAAAATGAATAAACTTAACAAGACGCACAAATGTTGTATTTTATGTCTAAAATCGCCAATTAAAGTACCTGGTCTTAAATTGCATCGGTAAGCATGCTTTAGTATTATTATTTAGTTTTTACTTTTATGACTGCAGGGCCCAGATAGCTACTTATTATTATTAGTAAATAGTAATAAGTATTTTATGGTATTACATATGTTATTAGCTTATTTATTTTCATATATTTGGTAGTGTAGAATAAGTTGATACACTTTGTATTTTATTAATTTGTTTGGAACTAATTCATTAAATCATATTTAAATTTATAGATTTCCAAAAAATCAAGTAAAAAGAAATGTGTGGTTGAATGCTTGTGGGTTAAAAGCAGATGAGTATTTGCCATATGGAAAATTATGCTCCAGGCATTTTGACGAATCCTGTTACAACAAATCTGGTTTTCGATTAAAAGTAGATGCGATTCCTACAAAGCAATTAAAAGGGAAAATCATACAACCATTTTTTCAACTGTAAGTATCTACTCTTTATTTAGATTTATACTATTTTTAAGTATACATCATTTACGTAAAATAGATCTGAAGACAAAACATTAGATTTGACATCAAAAAATGATGAATTGACTTCAAAAAATGATGAGTTGACTATACCTAACCTTCTGTCTACTCCTGAACTGCAAACAACTCGGACAGTTTTAAGCATTCCGTCTACTCCTGAACTGCAAACAACTCGGACAGTTTTAAGCATTCCGTCTACTCCTGAACTGCAACGTAAATCATAAAGTTAATAATTATGTTATTTATAAATAATAAATATATTTTTGTTGTTGCAGAAACTCCAAAAAAACAAAAACGTTTTGTTGGTGAATTAAAGTCACCTGACTTTGCTACACCTCGAAGAGCTAGGAAAAGTTGGAATTTAGCCAAGACTCAAATTAAAATACAACAAAATAAAATCAAAATTCTTAACCAAAAAGTTAGGAGATTAAAAAATAAGTTATCATCATTAGAATTATTAATAAAACATTTAAAACAAAAAAATCTTTTAACTGAAGAGGCTCATGATAACATTTTGGTAATTTTTGACAAGGTTTTTACTTGATACTGTAAAATGGGGTAACTTTGATAATTTGTAACTGTTTTATTAGAATTTTACTTTTTATTTTATTTAAGTTATTAATCTTTATAAAATTATAACAGTGTTTCTATTTGGTGTTCCATGATATCAAAAAGGTTAAGAAACACTGCTTTATAAAATATTATCAAAGTTAAAAAATCTTAGTTCATTGTCATTTAATGCAATGTTTTTAAATATATATATATTTTTTTTATTTGTGTTTTATTTTATGTAGGATACAACAAATGATTCTGTTAAAGAAACTATAAATAGAGGTTTAAAAGCAAAGAATTCAAAGTATAGCCCAGCTATACGTAGTTTTGCCCTCACACTACAATTTTATTCTTCAAAAGCCTACTCTTTTGTGAGGAAAACCTTTAAAAATTTATTGCCCCACCCAGCAACAATACGTAAGTGGTATTGCGTAGTAAATGGGGAACCTGGGTTTACGAGTGAAGCTTTCCAAACAATAACTTTGCAAGTTTTAAATTCCAATGGACCAATTATTTGTAATATAGTAATAGATGAAATGGCTATTCGGAAGCAGGTATCGTTTATGAATAATAAGTTTTATGGTTGTGTTGACTTAGGTACTGGTAATAATGTAGACCAGGATAATGCAAAAGAAGCTACAAATGCTTTAGTCTTTTTAGCAGTTTGTATGAATGGTCATTGGAAGGTACCACTAGGTTATTTTTTAATTAATAGTTTTTGTGGCAGTGAAAGGGCAAATTTACTTTCAAAATGTTTAGAATTATTTTCTAATACTGGTGCAAAATGTAATTCAATAACATTTGATGGAGCACCTTCAAATATTGCTATGTGTACATTACTTGGAGCAAATTTCAATTATTATTCAGACAATTTTCAACCTTGGTTCTATAATCCTTCCAAACCACAAGAAAAAATATTTGTATTCTGGGACGCTGCTCATATGCTTAAACTTGTCAGAAATACGTTAGGAGATAAAAAGAAATTAATAGATGGTAATGGCCATAAAATTTGTTGGGAGCACATAGTTAACTTACAAAACATTCAGGAAAGCAAAGGAGTTTATGCTGCGAATAAATTGAAAATCTCGCACATTAAATTTCGTGAAAATATAATGAATATACGTCTAGCTGCACAGACATTAAGTAAAAGTGTCAGTGATGGTTTACTGTTTTGTGAAAACTTGAATTTACTAACAGGCGTAAAAGGTACAGCTACATTTTGTTCATTATTTAATGATGCATTTGATTTATTAAACTGTAGAAACAAATTAAGTAAAGGGAATTATAATTATTCACTTAACGACATAACACTCAGCCGTACTGAACAATTTTTAAGTGATTTAAAGATTTATATCGAAAACCTTAAGTTTGAAACAAATGATAAATACTCTAGAAGTGAATTTGTTTTGAAGAGTAATAGGAAAACTGGATTTTTAGGTATAATTATTTGTTTGGAAAATTTAATTAATCTATACAAGATGATAAACAGAGAAGATATGTCTTACATACTTAGCCACAAGTTAAGTCAAGATCATATCGAAATTTTTTTTAGCGCAGTTCGAAGCCGCGGTGGTTTTAATAATAATCCCAATGCTGTGCAGTTTCGGGCAGCTTATAAACGACTCTTAATAAGACATGAAATACAAGGGTCAATGAATGGAAACTGCTTATTATTAGACAATTGTAGCATATTATTTGTTGGAACAAGTAAGCGTACAGATGCCAATGCAATAGTCACTAATAATAATAATGAGTTAAATGACAAACCTTTTTTTGATGATTTTGACCACGATTATTATTCCCAACGATTATTGTGTATGGAGGAATATGTTGTGGATATAGCCAAATATACAAGTGGTTTTATAGTCAGGAAAATCAAAAAGATGAAAAATATATGTGATATATGTGATTCTCAACTTATAGAGACTGAAAATGAGGAAACTTCCTCTCTTTTAAAATTAAAAAACCGTGGAATGTTATTAAATGCGTCAAAAAGTGTAAGAAATATATGTATAACTGCAGAATATGTTTTTAGAATGGAACACGGTAATATTTTAACTAATAAAACTATTTTTAACAAAATATATATGAAAACCATGAACGAGATCGGGCAAGATTCATCAATTTTCAATTCTGACACAATGATAGATCATATTAAAAATCAAGATATTTTTGATAACCATAGAAATCAATTAATGAAGCTAATTACAGAGTACTATACAAGATTACGATTACATCACTTTAGTAGGATGCATACATTAAACATTAAAGGAATTAACATCAGGAGAAAGTTTTCAAAATTAATATTATTTAAAAACCAATAGTAAAAAATATTTTAAGCTGTATTATAATTTTTGTAAAAATTATGTAAACAATTGTATTTATGTATAATTAAATAATATATAAACTACATATATTATATAAATTACAAATATAAAAGTAAGTTTGTGTAACATTTCATTTTTTTTTCACTTCAAATTCAAAATTTGCTAAGAAATATCAGTATCAGTTATCAGTATTCAATAATCAGTAACCTAATGTCCTAATCACACTTAGATCCACGGTTTAAGATATACAGGTTAGCTATCGCCGGCCCGCTATACGGTCTGATTGTGTAACGGTTCAGTTGTTCATATTTTCACCACACGCGTAAAGCGCTAGTAGTAAGTAGGGCTATATTTTACTTACTATAGGTAGTGTACTAGTGTATCCTACATGATAGAATTTAATGAATTAATGATCATACATTTAATATCTAAATAAATATAATATAAATTAAAAAATATATTTAAATATATTTATTCAGATATCTATTATGTCGATATAATATTATATATTATTAAAAGATGGTTTAAAAACATATCCAATCATCTTCAAAACTTTTTAAATAACCTTCAGCCCAGCCAATTACCTACCTACATTAAGATATTTACCTTAATATACCTATAATATTATATTGTCTTACATTCACTCCATTTGTCATTGTCTTCATTGTTTTGTAATTAAATACAAATAATTTTCAATATTTTCATTATTGAATATAAATATTTTCCTTATACTTACTATTATTATTGTAACTGAAAACATTACAGTAATTCAGCCTCTTCATAACTGTAACAAAATATTTCAAATAAGTTTATTCTAGTGTTTCACAATTTAATTTAACCTTAAATTGCAACAGCAACTAGACAATATTACCAAAACAAATTAAAGAAAAACAACTGAAAGATTAAATTTATTAAATAATGCAACTAAACTACTAAAAAAACAAAAAGCCATGCTATTAATAATATATAAAAAAAAATTAGGGAAAAGCTTTAGAGTTTCTCTTAGGTTGAGATCAATTTAGCAATTTTTTTTTTTGTCTGCTTTTTTTTATATCAAAACGATTTTCTTGAACAGCAAAGTGGCGCATTCGCATTACAATGAAATTAGTCAGAACAGATGTGACAATTACATTTTTATGTTCAAAGCAGGGAATTACAATTTTATTAGAGTTGGACTTATATCCAGTTTGGCATCCAACAACGCAGCACGAACGTGGCATTATTCACTATGATAAAATATTGGACCACAAAAATTAAAAGAAATACATTATCAATATAGTTAGGATGAAGATGACCTAAAAAAAAAACTTAAAAATGCCTAAAAAAACATAATAAGTGAAAAAAATGTATTTATAAATAATAATTTTTATTAGAGATATGGGTATAATAGTATTTTAAAATATGAATTATAATATTAATAAACAATAGTACCTATACATTTACATTTTATACATTATTTAAAATTATTGAAAATAAATTAAAAAGTAAAATATAAATAAAGAATGTATAACACCAAAAACCCCCACAATAATAATATTAAAATTATTTTTTTTTTTATGTTATACAAATTATATACAATATAAAAAAAATGACTTAAAAATGTTGAAAAATGACCTAAATAAATTAAAAGTTGTATCTACAGCTAAAAATGCAAAATAGAATTAGAATATTCTGCATCAAGGGAGCATAATAATTACTTAAAGGCAATCGCAATAATTCGCAAATCTCAATCAGAAATTAGAAAAGAAATAGAAAATCACAATCACAATATTGAATTATCGAATAATAATATAGGTAGTTCCGAGTTCCCTAACATGCAGCTATATGACCCTACTTACTACTAGCGCTCTACAGATGTGGTGAAATTATGCGCTAAACCCGTGACGAGTTCTGACCGCAGCTATCAATACAATTTAGATAGCCGATAGCTAACCTGTATATCTTAAACCGTGCTTAGATCTAAGCAATCACACATCACTAGTTCCTACCCCGTCTCGCGGGATCTATTTCGTTTCTGACGCATGCGCAATAAGTACATCGGGCCCGAAAAGATCTGCTTCAAACACGGACTACGCGTGATATACGCTATAGCTCTATCCAGTGTATATGATCTAAGTATGATACAGTGTATACTTCCTTTCGTTATCGACGATTATCAACAATTATCGAAGATTATCGCTGTATATATTATTGTTGTACCTATTTCCAATTTCGCAATTATTTACAAATGCCATTGCTATTACCTACATTTTACATTACTATTTTATTTTATATATACGAGTATACGACAACATATTATAATATATTGCTTAAAAATTAAGACCATTAATTTCCAAACTTTTTTTGGCGGAAACGGGAATCGTACCTGTTTCGTTTTTGGCGGAAAAGGGCTATGGCGGAAACGGCCAATATTATTTTGGCGGAAACGGGTAACTCCCAGATTAACAGTCGAATGCTTTCGTATGGGCCAATGACACACAATATAATAATTATTTTTTCAAATTCATTTATCGATCTCTTGACAATTGTATATAACTAATCTATTTATCAGATAACATTTTTGAAAACATATTTAAATATTAAATTCAACATGAAATTTACTTGAAAGCGACTTTCTTATATTTTAAAATTTAAAATATATATTTATACAGTAAAATTAAAATTGTAGAGATTTAAGTTTAGGTAACTTTAAAATAGTGGAGGGGTAGCTAACTATAATATTAGGTACCTATATTTCCACTGAAAAAGGTTTTACTTTGTACGCGATTAGGTATATTGTATACCTATTATGTTGTGAAGTACTAACTTTTTTAGCCTGAAAATTGACATCACCAAACTTGAACAATCTTACGTCTATATAGACAACATATGTTGTCATTTTGTCAATAGATAATAATAAAGTACATGACAAATAAGAATTTATTTAATTTATTTGTCATGATAAAGTATAAACATAGGTTAAATAATAGGTTAATGAATAAGTTTAGTTACATTAAAATTAAAATTAAAAATCACATAAAAACATATTAAAGTTATAGGTTTTGAAATAAAAAAAGTTTTTTGTATTTAGATCTAAGTGTTATGATATCATTTTTATTTTTTAATTCGTGATACATTCGTATATCTCAATATTTGAAGATAATTAAATTCGTCAATTGGTCCCTGTGAGTATCTAAAATGGATATGTTTTCGCTGCAATCGTTTTTATTAAAATATATGTTTAATTGATGCAAATATTAGTACATCATTTTTAGTTGTAATTCACAATATTATAACTAAAGAGTTAAAACTTTAATTATTTGATTTCTCTATTCAAGACAAGATACGAATATAGTAATATAATGATTTATTATTAATTAATATTTATGGTGATAAACTTATAAAGCCTATGATACCAATATTCAGTAACCTGTGCTTCATTTTGTAACCATATTGGTAACTTAAGTTCTCTTTCGTCACAGATGAGAACAATAGCATGGCCCATCCATTTCTTTATTATCTATGCATTTATTAGGAAGTGTCACTACTGGGTGGCTTCTTATAATATAAGGATAAAAAATATTTAAAAATATAACTTTTTAATAAAAAAGTTGGTTTTTTAACAACTTGAAACCATGTAAAAAATATTTTGAAAAAAGTCAATACTTTTTGAAATAATGAGTGTTTTATGATAAATCAATCACCCTGTATAATATAACGATAATTTATGTATCAGTTCCAAGTTTAACCAATGAGCATTTAGATGATAGCTTACTTTCAAATTTAAGCATGGAATCAAGTAAAATTGATGCACTATTTCCAACACAATCCATACAGAAGATTTCTAATCAGCGTACCACTATAAAAAGTAATTTATTATAACTATTGCGACTTAATTGTTTTTGATATGATATATACCTATATAACATTATATAATACTACGTAGTATTAGGGTTTGAAAATGTATGCATTGACATACAGTTTTAGTAGTTCTTGTCCCTATATCCCTATATTTATATTTTAAAAAAAACAGAATTATGATATCTCTATTATTTTATAGATGGGTAAATGAGTAAATTCTCACAGAGAAACTGTATTTAATATTTTAATTATTTAAATATACTGCTATTATTATGCATTTTATAAACAATTTTTTTTGTAGGTTCAGATATAATGAATAGTGAAGGAAATGATAATGTTGAATTTGATGATGTAATAAAGAATAATAAACCATTTTCATCAAAAAACAAAAGTCAAAAAATGATTGAAACTAGCAGTCAATGTAAACGTATGTTTTAATATAAATTATAACTATAATAACACCATATAGCATGTCCAACTATGTATAAAAGAATTTTTTTTTATTTATTTTTTTTATTAACTTCAACCACATAGACCGTTTTTCTTTTTAAACTCTAGAATACAAGTTAACAAGTTTTATTTTTGTAGATTTTTAGGTTTGAGTTAATATTTTTTTTAAAATTTAGTTGATTCTAGGTTTTTTTTTTATTTTTTTATTTTAAAGAAATTTAAAATCTGTATACAAATTATTATAATAAGTAAATATGAGGATTGTACCGTAGGGGAGGTATTTTACTTTTTTCCTTTAAGATATTTTTAGTGGCTTTCAAAGTGAGTTGTATGCATTAGAGAGAGATTCCAAGTAGTTTTAAAAGTTGTCTAAGTTGTACTTTTGGTGAATATTTTTTAAGGAGTTAATGAGAATGTTGAAATGTCTTCTATCACTTAGCAAGTTAGTTCTTTGCCATGTATGGCGGCTCGACGCTTTTCTGTGATGAATTGTGTTATGTGTGAGGGTTAGACATTGGTTGTGTGTGTCCAGCATTTTGGATGATATTTGAGAAAAAATGTACCGTAGTATCTAAGTCAGATGGGGTTTTTTTTAAGGAGAAGTTGAAAATGATTTTTTTCCAGTTTGTTTTTCCTGGAGTGAATTATAGATTTATAATAAAAATATTATTCCAAGGCAAGAAATTTGTAAGGTTCTATTTTTACTAAGGTGCTCATTTTACAATAATTATTTTATTATAATGTATTATTTTTATGAATATACTTTTTTTAAATCATGTTTTCAGATGATTTATCTGTTCTCGAAGATTAGCTGAAGTAAAGGTAAAGGTTCAAAAACTGTTGTTGAATCAAAATACAATTCTAAACAATTTGCACAAATTACTAGGAAATGATCGTTTAAATGATAACTGCTTGCAAAATATTACATCAGCACATAATATATATAATTTTGACTTATCGTCATACTATTATGGACATCAGAAATTATTTCAAAAAACCAAAACTTTGTGATTCTTTTAATGAAGCCTCTACTGGCTCTACTTCATTTGAAATAAATAATACAGAGTCGTCGGAATTGTGTGTATTATAGTTAAAAGTACTTCGGTTAATATAATTACAAAAAATAATGATGGTCATGTCAATCTAACCTATGAAAAAGATATTGGAAAATTTTTGAACGTCAACAATAAGCATATAATTCTGACATTTTTTGTAATTTGCAAAGAATACACTTTTTAATGTACTTTTTGGTGTTCAATTTTATATCATTATTATTAATTCTGAAATATTTTGTAATTTGCAAGGAATAAACATTTTTTAATATAGTTTTTGGTGTTTGAACTTCGATTTAATTATGCCCCTCCCTGATAAATTTCCTGCAGGCGCCCATGTGCATTTCTGTATAAATATATCATGCCTACTGGTTACTAGAATGAGTAGAATATTATTAGGTTTTATACCACTAGGTTGTTGTATAAGTGTTATAACTTATAATAAAAGTGAATGTATTTTATGATTGTATTCAACTTGATATTTATTAACATAAAATATTTATATATATTATTATATTTTATAGATACTGTTCAAAAAAAATTTCCATCCTCTTCCCCTGATGCAATAAATATACAAATAACAAGCTTCCTACTTCACTCAAAAGAAAGATTAAAGAAAAAAATTGAATAAAAACAGAATTGTTTATTTTTAATATAAAATTAATAAAATGAGTCTTGACAATAATATACATTTTTAATCGTTTTTCAAACTATAAATATTTAATTTAATGTTAATACAATAATACATTACAATGCATTACAGAGCAGATAAATAAGTATCATCATAATGTTATACGTATTTAGTATAGTATTGTACGCCGTAGCACAAATTTACAATACACAAATTAGAATTTTAATGTTTTTATGTGCTTCTTTTAAAAGATTCCTTTATGCATCCTTTGTAGGAGTCCTACGGCTATCCCACGAAGGACTCCCGAATTTGTATCCTCGTGGCAAGCATTCAAAGACTGTAGGGACAGCATAGGTGCAAAAAGGAGGGGGTTAGGGGCTACCCCCCCCCCCCCACCAAAAAAAAAACACTTCAATAGCCCTCCCAAACATTTTCTAATTTTTTTTAAGCCTTTTTAGTATTTTATAGTTTATGATGAAAATTCATGTTCATATTTTAAAGATTACGTAATTCGTAAATGAACAAATTTTATTTGTCATGGTATTATTTTTATTATTATTATACATTGTAGACTTGTAGCCATAAACCATAATACCTACCAAGAACTAAGAATAATTAGCATTCTTATGTCGTATACGCCGATCACTGACGTACACAAATAAACGAATAAATTAATTATAAGCATTTTTATTGAACACTTTGACATCCAGTGGCGATCGAGTCACACGATCACCACCTGGCTCTGACACTGGTGGTCAGTGGTAATCGAGTCACACGACTACCGCCAACTGACCCCTTTTCTGTCTTCACATATTCCTTAAATATAAATTTTAAAATCGAAACACTATCGGTAATATCGATATTGAGTTTAACCTAGTTACATTAAACTTACTGACTAAGCTTAAAATTATACTAATTGTTATTGTATTACGCCATTACTTAATTGTTTTGGTATTTTACCAGTAAACAATCGTTTACTCAACCAGTTAATCGTTCTAATTGTAATATTTCTTATGTATTATGCATAATACAACACTTATTACGGAGTCTATTGTTGCAGCTCATATTCATATACCATTTGGCCATTATAGGTACGTCATTTAATACCCCTATACGAGCTATACTATTATAACTAATAGGTTATCAGTTATCACTAATAGACAGTATCGCGCTGAGCGGTGAGCACGATGTGGACGTGCATTTATGAGTTTAACGCACCTTATTTAAAAATAGATTATCCGGGGAGTCCAAATAAATCGCAGTATGATGTATCACGTATTACGTATTATCACTATTTTACATTTAGTATTTACGAGTTTCATGTTTGTGAAAATATTCTAAACGTACGTCGTACAAGAAAAAATGTTCGGTATATTTAATTTAAAAAAAAAAAAAACAGAACACTTCTGCTAGTTTTCATTTAACTGAACAGACCGAAGCCGAATCAGTATTAGTCGAAACATTAACTACTGAAAATACTGAAGTTCCAGTTGCGAGTATAAATTTGTATTTGACTCAAGTACGCCTGACTTAGATTTAGGTGATTTAAAAGGTATTAGGTAAGTTAGATATCAACACACTGGTATTAAAATAGTAGTTTTTTTTATTGTTTATACTTATTAACTAAGTATATTCTTACTTTTCTATATAAAAACTCCAATTATTTATTTTTAATAATCATGTAAGGTAACTACTTTTTTTCACCAGTTAAGACTTAAGATACAAATAAATTGATGTGTTTACTGTTTAATTTTTCTTAGGTTTATCCAAAAACTAAATTTGGATCTCAAAATAGAGCATTTTCTTCAACATACTATGATGATTTTAATTGAATGGAATATAGTATTCAAAAAGATGCTATTTTTTGCTATCCTTGTCACATATTTGCTGTAACTTCTGGCCAAAATGAAGAAACTTTTACTAAAACTGGCTTTAATAATTGGAAAAAGGTAATTTTATATATTTGTGATATGTTATTTATTTTTTTTATTCTTGGTAGTGGAACGTACTTAACTGTAATCAATATATATTTATAATTTTAATATATTTCAATTAAGTGAAGCCAAAAATGTTAAAACCAAAAATTCTAGGATTCAAAAACATGCAAATTCTGAACATAATTTAACAACTATAGTTAAATGGAATGAATATAAAAATCATGTCAATCTGGTAATAGTATTATTTCCCAATTAACAGCTGTTCATACTGAACAAATTAAACAAAATTGAGGGTATATGAAATGTATAATTGATATTGTTTTACTACTTGGCCACCAAGGTTCTGCTTTTCGAGGTCAACGTGAAAATGACACTTCACATAATAAAAGTAATAAACTAATAAATTATTATATTATGCTCTAGTTTTTTCCTTCAATTATACTTTTTTTGATCATGTTATAATACATTTTAATTTATGTGTCAGGTAAATTCAAAGAATTATGTGAACTCATGTCAAAGTATTATCCAGAATTTAAAAATAAATATTTTAACGATGTGACAAACCACTCTAGTTGGTTAATACAAAATGATCTGATTAACATTTATGCTGAAAATTTAAAAAGTACTATTATCAAAGAAATACAAGGAAGTGGAATTTCAGTATTTCTTGTGATGAAACTAGGTAATATAAATTAATTTAGTTAAAACAAATAAAAGTATATCATGAATCGATTTCATTATTATACATATATTTATTAGGTGTCACAAACAAGAACAACTATCAATTTGTATTCGGTACCCAAAACAATTGGAAGTACAAGAAAGATTTTTGTGCTTTGTCGACGTTTCAAGGAGTCGAAATGCTGATGCATTAGTTTCTGTATTACTTAATTTTATTAATTCATCAAATTTAGATAAAGAAGGTAAATAGGTCAATCATACGATGATGGAGCAAATGTGATGTCTGGGTCTAAGAATGGTATGCAAACAAAGCTAAGAGAGGCTCACCCTCAAGCTAAGAATGCTATCTATGTGCACTGTATGGCACATAGATTGAATTTGGTGGTAGTCGACATGTGTAAACATTTAAAGGTAGAGCTTCGATAACAGTGCCGTAGAAACCCAAGACCTATAAAGAAGAGGTTAGCCAGTTATCATGATATTTTCTGATTGGCTGTTGTGCGCGTGACGTATACGCTAGACCTCAATAGAACATTCGCTATTGCCTATTCATTCAAATACAAAATAAATATAAAAATGCGATTTCATAGGAATACCGAATGTCAGAATAATATTAATATATTATGCGACATTCGTTTTTTATTTATTATAAACTTTTTATAGAATATAGTTATTAAATATTAATAAATATCTTTTTAAGTCTTAATTATTCGAAATAACGTAATATAAAAATACATACCTCATATCTATCAAAAATTTTAAAATAGGTAATCAACATTATAAGACGTATAACATCCATTAAAAGGAATAAACAAGCATTGATTTAATTTTATGATAAAATCGTTCTGTTTCTAAAAATCAATAATTTTTTACACATCAATTTATTTCAATAATAGTTTAGAAACAAAACTTAGTATATGACTTAACATTTAAGGAAAAAACTAATCTGCAGTGATAATAAAAACTCAATTTAATACCCATAATTATGTGCCTTACTACTACTCATAATAATTTTTTTCAAATTAAATTTATATTTACCAATATTTATTGGTTATAAGTAGGTTAGAGAATATTATTACTATTTAGGTTTCTATTAATTTTTGTTGTTTCTATTTCCCAATACAATATATCTTTTAGAACTCAATCTATACCTACCATTTACCAACAAAAGTTAGTTTTTTTTAGACAAGTTGCAAGTTGCAATAATTTTTAAATATTATAATATATTATAGTTACTTATCTGTTATAAAAATACTATTTATAGATATCTTATGTAGATTTGTCATAAAGCATATTACCAATGTTGTTGAAGCTTATTTTTGTCGTCATAAGTATATTTGTTTATTTTCTAAAATAAAATTTTTAAAAAAATAAGATTAAATGTGGACAAATAGATGTTGTAATAACTAATAACTAGAGAAGAAAAAGCATGACTATAAGTAAAAATAATTATTTATAGCAATTAAGCAAAGCAAATCCTTATTTAATAATTTTTTTCATTTTTTTGAATAGCTTCCTTTTTTCTATACCTAGTTTTTTTTCTGTTTTGATTTTCAAACTTAATCTTGATGAATATCCTTTGTAATATGTATGTTTTTACAACCTTTACCATTCCTTGGTCTTGGCAATCCAAACGTCTAAATATCATTTGTGTTAATCTTGAAGAAATGTTTTTGGATTTAAAAATAGATTGCTTACATAAGAGCCGACTTAATATTTTTTCAATTACTCTTACCATTTCCAACCACTTAGAGGAAGGAATTGTAAGACCACCAAAAATACAAATGACTAAGCCAAGTAGGAACTTGTAATTGATTATGATCTTGTAACGATCGAAATTGTAATTAATATTATAATATTCTAAACCACTATGCGATAGCGCTCTCCGTCCCACGGTCCCCTCTGCCACCGCTCATAGGCGACACCGAGTTCACACACACACACATCATCATCACGTATGCCTAGTACCCGTGGTTCGGATGACCGGCCGACACGGCTGGAACCCGATTGAGCACAGTTTACCTTTTTCATTACCCTATTGAGCATAGATACAATTAAACAATAGAAATCCAAAATATAACACGATTGAGCATAGAAATACGTACAACGTTGCCATTTCACACAGAAAAATAAAAATTTAAAAAAAAAATTGAAATTTTTACAGGAATTATTTTATAATAATGATCAAGCTATTAATTAGTGTATAAAAATATAAAATTAAATTATTTTACAAATATATACAATATACATAATTTATGTCCAATACAGATTAGTCTTAAAGTTAATAATAAAATAATAATTACATAATATAATAAACAATAGTTCATTTTTTTATAAATATATATAATATAATTCAAGTCCTATACGGATTAGTCTAAAAGTTAATTTACCTATTGATGTAATAAATTGAGTATAATTTTTTTTTAAATATGTATATAAAAAAAGTTATCTAAAACAAAACGGTGTAACGTACTAACGCGTAACGACGAACGACACTAACCACTAACGCCTGATAATATTGAGTCTAAGTTACTTATATTTTGCCATTTTGGCAATACAAAAGCCCACTTCTATATGACTATATTATATTATGTAGATAACAAATAATATCCAATCTTACAGTCGTACAGATAATCTTAATTGGCGTAATCGACAATGCATGAGTGTACCTATTTTGATTTTACGATTACGTCGATCCTAATTTCCTACACGACTCGTATATTATTTATCGATTAAACTCGTGCCGCTTTTCAAAATATGGGAAACCACGATTGAAAATAATCACCACGACTAGTAAAGCACACAGATTGACAAATATTTCCATTTCATAGTACTAGTATTTCAAAATACGCGTGTAGTCTAGCTGGTTGTAGTCGGACAAAAAAATTGGCAACGTTGCATTTATTTGACTGTGCTCAATCGGGTTGTTAAAAAATATGGACCGTGCTCAATCGGGTTTTTTCAAAATAGGGACTGTGCTCAATCGTGTTTCACCGGCCGACACTATATAATAATAACACCTCGACCTCATTAACGGCCTATAATAATATAAAAGTGTAAAGTACACCGGCCAAACATATTTCTAACTAAATTATGCAACGATGAATTATATAATGCTGTTCGGTGAACAACACGCCCAGCCACGGCCATCTCTTGTTCATTACTTTTTCTTCGCGTCAACGGACAACATCATGGTCGAGTAGCGAAGAATAAAATCGCCGGGGGCGTCTTGAGACTTAAGATGGTAATATGGTTTTGTTAACGTTGTACGTAGTACGTACAATCCGCATACAGTCACACCTTGGCTGGTGAATTAATATTATTAATTGTTAATATAGGTTCTGACATTTTGGTGTTAGTTAATATTATAAAATCTGATCGTTCGTCTATATATATCTACTATATTCATATACCATTATTATTTATTTATACATACACTGGTAACCAATATTCGGAGCCGTGTTTGGAATTGGCATATCGTCCATTCCATATTATTATATTATGATTTATATTTATCCGTTATGTTTGTTTGTTCGGTGTCTTTCAATTGCGGCCAAGTTTTTATGCCGTATGGCTTTTCTTGGTCATAAATTAAATTTTTATTTTCTGGTATACATTAAAAAACCAACCCCCATAACGATGTTTTAATTTTTTTTCCCTTTTCCAATTTGTTTATTTATTTATATAAAGAAAATCCCGCATGCTCCGATTTTCGAATCTCGGCTGTGGGTTGGCGACCTTTACCAGCCTCGTCAATGTACACTCCACGCCGAATCTGGGTATGGCCTCGTGCGAGTTGTTACAATCTTCATGTTGAATTTTGGCAAGTAGATCAGGAAAATCTTTTTTATATTTTCTTGCAACCTAACCTGCAAGATATTCTATTCCGTCTTCTTCAACTACATTAATATTTTCATTAGATGGAGTTAACAACGATAATTCAGCATCTTCTTCAATGTTACATAAATCATAATTTATTGACTTTGGATCTGGTTCAATGTCCAATGGCACTTTGGCGGTTTTAATAACTTCAGCAATAATAAATTCATCAGGTTCAACCTCATACGTATTACAATTACTGACTATTACCCCTGGATTTTTACCTAAAATAATCATTCGAAGCCGATATAAAGCATCCAGGGGCGTAGGATGATCGTTTAGGCCACCACGACTTCTTAATTGAGAAAATAAGCTCTCTAATGAATCTTGATTCAAGCGACGTGTTAAAATAAACTTAATATCATACTCTTCTTTTAGATATATGTACAATTGTTGCAACGACTTGCACGATATTATAACACCTTTCTGAAATGTTTGAAGACCAGATATTTTGTTTTTTGCGTTTGGGCAACTCATTTTAGAAAATACATTAATAATTTCATTAAGAACTTCATTTTGCTGTTGTAATTCAACACCATATGGCTTTTTATTTGGTAATGCAGCATATAGTAAATAGGAGTTCATAATATTAAACCAATTATTAATCAGCAAAATAAAATTACCAGTATCTTGAGCTACTTTTTTATCTCTAGAATTCTCTACTGGTATGTAATGACAAAGAGCAGTGCCGACTTTTCTTGACATTAACTGAGCTGCTGTTTTAACATTTTACCGCTGAGTACCTCTTACAGTTAAATGGTAATCACTAAGCTGATGGATAGAACTGACTTCTGTATTGGACATTTCTAATAATTTTTTCACAGGAATTTTGGATATAATATCATTATTTTCTAAAATAAATCCAGTGTCAAGAAACCAATTTCTAATGAGCTTAAGCAGATGAGGAGTATCAGCAAACATAAAGATTTTTTCACCTGTAATAGGGTGTTTGAAGTCAGTACGTTCAATAGATATTTCTGACTCACGCCATAATCCAATATTGGCTCCAGCGAAATCATGTACACAGGCAACTGTTGTGTATCCAACATTATATACTTCAATTATAATACGCATTAATAGATCTTTGGTTATTTTCTGGTCAAATGCAACATATATTGGTTGTTTCCATTTACTAAATAGTCCACGGGCCATTACTACTTGTAATTGGCTATGAGGACCAATAACTTCATCGCACTCTTTCGATCATACTCATAAGTTGAAGCAATTTTCATTTCATCAAATTTAATTACGCAAAGTGTATCTTTTTTGACATACTATTAGATGCTACTTTCATAAGGTATTAGTACATCTTTTAAAAGGCCATGTCTCAAGCCAATTTTTGAAGCCCAAGATCGAAGTGTAGATAATCCAGGCAAAGGGAAATTCATACTTTGTCGAACATACTAATATCCCCGTATACCTAAATATCTCAAAGTAAATGCCTGGGAAATGTCATTTAAACTCCACTTTACCTTTTTTTTTTTTTAAATATATATATCCATCTGGTTTTGAGAAAATATTCCAGATAGACTTTCATGTACTTTATTTTCTATTTCTTTAGATTTATTTTCTTTTATAGATTTTATTTTTTTAACCAAATATTTTGTTTCTAATTTAGATACTTTTAACTGTTTTTCTGTTAATAAAAGTTTTTCTTTTAAAGCTGTGACTTGATTTGTCGACCTCGTTAAATTATCTTTCATTAGATTATAACTTTGTTCAGTTTGAATAGGAATTGTATCCTGATAATCGTTGATTGAATCATTAGACATAGGTGCTTGTTCATGGCAAATAATATTCTCAGCTTCCTGAGAATATAAATATAAAAATTAATAACAATGCATTAGTAAGCAAAAGCAATAAGCTTAAAATCTAAAGTTTATTAATAATATAGAAAATATGATAAGTTAATTTCATATATAATATTCATTGAAATTAAAACAAAAATATATGATTAATTATTTTTTACTATGATGAAATTGTAAAATATAAAATATAATATGGAAAATGTGAGTTTCTAAAACAATAATTGAATTTACAAATAAATAAACTAATAATAACAAATAAATTTGTATTTAAATATTTATATTATGATGTAGTTTAACATGCTTAGCAATTAACATAAATAATAAATAGATTTTTATATCTAAAAATGAGCAGATAAATAGAGTGGGTTTAAATAAAGCAAGACAAAAACAAAACAGCAGCTAAGACAAGCAAGTATAGAGCCAAGCATCATTATAGTAATAGTAAGGTATATAAAATAAAATTACCTTATTAGAACCATGAACCAGTTTTTTATACTTAATAGCATCAAATTTATACTCAGTGACTATTGTGAAATAAGTTTTTATTATTTTTGTTATTATTATTATTCAACTAGTATAGAACCTACTTCCTAATTAACACAATGTATTTTAAAAGTAGCAATGACAACAATTTGTTTTTACTTTTATACGAGGTTTAATATTTTAAATAAGGGTTCAATTATAAACAATTTAGAATATCTATTAAATGCCTTTTCATTCCTTTATAGTTTATAGTTTTATACCAATACAAGTGTAGTTAAGTATTTTGTTAAAAGTATTCTACAAATATATTGTTAGGTAAAACATATTTATTTATTTAAACTATTTCAATTATTTGAAGAACATTATAAACAAATATAGACATGTCATATAGTAATATAATGGAAAATATGTTTTTATAATAGGTACTTATAACTTATTATTACTCTTTTTTAGATATTAATTAAAAACATTTCTATCAATATTACTATCCATTTTGAAAAAGGAGGTTGTTTTGTTATTATCAGTATTTTTATTTGTTGATTCATCTAAAATTTAATTTAATTCATCACCAAAAACTACCTTTTAGTTTTCAATAATTATATCATTAGTTGTTGATCGAAAATGTCTTTTTTGAAGTCTTTTCAGACGGTTTTCAGAACCAATAGGTGGAGATTTATAATTTGCCAACAGTTTTAAAGATGGAACAGCTACATTTAAACAAAAAAAACAAAATAATAATAACTACCTATCTATTAGTGTACTAATTTTATATTTTTTCTTTTATACAGATATAAAATATATATGTGTATAGTGTATATATATATCATATATGTATAATGTATATATTTATGTACTTTCTACACATAGGCATATTTTAATTTTAATTTTAATATTAAATTTATTTTTTGATAATTTATGACAAGTATCTACAGAAAAAATATAATTACAATATTTATATTGATATGAACTTAGGTTGAAATAGTTGTTTACATATAAATATATAATTCATAGAATTATGTATCCATTTCCATGATCCTACTATGAAAATAGTAGGTACCTACTATTAAATAAGATTAGGTATCCATATTTATATCAGGTATAAACGACAGTTATTGTCATACTAACCGGATTTTTTTAATTGTTTTTTAACTTTTAAGTTCAACATTTCAGCTTGTAAATTTCTCTCAAAGTCATCAGCATTAAAATGTTCAGAACAAATATGAGATGACTTAGGATTAAATTTATCTGCTCGTTTCGTTCTCAAAATCCAAGTTTTTAAACGCTCTGGTTCAGTATCTTTGGGAAACGTGTGATAGGATATATCTTTTGATAGACTTTTTGTTTTCACTAAATTATTATTGCAACATGCAACAGCACACATAGTACCAGGCATTATGAATTATGATATTATATTATATGGAATTTAACAGTATAAGTTTCAAATATATATTAAAAGTACCTAGAATCAAGAGACTTAAATCAAGTTAATACAAATATATTCACAATTATACAAATACAAAATAAACATTTATCGATTAAGAAAAGAATATATTAGTGAGTAGTGAGTGAAGATTTTTTGCGCCTTCGGTAATACAACGCTGTGGATACGTATTGCCATCGAAATGATAAAACATGTTCTAAAATGCAACGTATTTTCAAGCGATAGTGTTCTGAAATTCAGCGCATCGAATGCGTTGTTGCATCGAAATATCGTAGTTTCCATCATAACTAAAACCCGATTTGTCTGATGGATATGCGCTTAAAATCACTGATAAGGCCCGTTATCACTAACCATTGTCATAATTATTATTATTATTTATTATATTTATCATGTAATAATTGCCTTGAGTCTTGACGTCTGATATTAGTTTAGTTAAAATAATTTTAATTTTAAAATATATTACAATTGACAATATGGAAACATTCCATTCTGTTATTTTAAGCGATGATGGGAATGGTGAAATGAACGAACATGGTTACGTATCATGCTTGTATAAACGGGGTAATTTTATAAAATATTAATATTAATTATAAATAATATACAGTGTACAGACTAGAGCAGCATTTCAAAAATTGTAACTATTTATTTTATTTTAAGATGGAGTTACTTTCAAAAAGTTAGTACGATTTGATGATCTTGTTGAAAATGGAATAATTGAACAAAATCCAGAATGTAGTAAAGAAATCAATGAAGTTACATCATATAATCTGAAAGAATCAAATTTTAATAAAAATTCAAGTGAAGGTAATTATCAAACACAAATTTAATTTGTTTTAATAATTTTTCATTTTATAAACATTATTTTTTCATTAGAATTTATTTGGACGAAAAAACTTGTAAATGAATTAATTCAACTACGAATCGACATGGATGATATGTTTTTAAAAAAAAATTAATTTGTGGGCTAAAATAGCTTCCATAATAAATTCCACATTCTCTGTAAAAGTCACTGCGGAGAAATGTGATATAAAATGGCGTAACTTATGGCAAACATACAAATTCAATGTTAAAAAAAGTAACTCAACCGGACGTGATGCTATTGTTTGGGAATACTTTGATATCATTAATGAAAAATTTGGTACTAAAGCTAATGTTAATCCTCCACCTTCAACTATAGTTGGTACATCTCCTATTTCTGAAAAAACTATGCAAATTGAAAATGATTTATCTTCAACTATAAATGGAACATCAAACATTTCTGAAAACAATGTGCAATCTGAAAATGATTTAACGTCAACTATTGTTGGAACATCTCACAACAATGCAAACGATGCTGAAGTTTGGACCAACAAAAAAAAAAAATTTAAATCAAGTCATGATAGTTTTATGCAAGGTTTTATTAATTTAAAAAAAGAAGAAATGGCAAAAGTTGAAGAAAAACAAAAAAAATTATTAGATGTAAAAAAACAAGAAGTGGCGGCCTTGCAATTAATGGCACAAGCACTTGCAAAAATGGCAGGTCTTCCAGCTAACGAATAAAAGTTTAAAATACTTGCAAGGTACTAATTTTTACTTTACTCGTATGACTGAATAGTCCATACAAAGATGTTATTATAATTTTTTTTTTACTTTTTTCACTTTTGTAGTTTGTTGTATAATTTATAATTTAATATACTTACTTTACTCATAAGACTGAATAGTCCATACAAAGATGTAATTATTATTATTATTATTTTTTTTTTACTATTTTCACTTTTATAGTTTGTTATATAATGTATAATCTAATATACTTACTTACTTTACTCATAAGACTGAATAGTCCATACAAAGATGTTATTACAATTTTTTTTTTACTATTTTCACTTTTATAGTTTGTTATATAATGTATAATCTAATATACTTACTTACTTTACTCATAAGACTGAATAGTCCATACAAAGATGTTATTATTTTTTTTTCTTAAAGTGATTTCAATTTTATAACATGTTATATAATTAATAATTTATTGTTAATTATTTTGTGGTTGAACAATAAAGTTTAAAACATTTAAATTGTATTTGAATCTTTTTTTTATTTTCAAATATTGTTATTGGCAATAGCTTCACGAATGTCATCATAATTGTTCATATTCAACTCATTGATCTCATCTGTATTTTGGACTTCTTCGTCTGAATAATATTCATTTTCATCAACTAAAATAGGTACATACTACATATTTTATACATATAATATAATATAATATATAATATATATATATATATATATATATATATATATATATATAATAATATAATATAATATTATATATTATATAATATATAAAATATTGAATAATTTTAAACTCTTAAAACATTTATTTTATAATACAACAAAACATAGTATTTTATAATTTATCAAATTGTGTTTTGGTTACCTGAATTTTTACAAATATTTTGTAATACAGCAGCTGCAACAGCTGTATGAGATACTAAAGTGTAATCTAATGATTCAATCCCTTTCAACCTTCTGAACCGTCCTTTAAGATAGCCAAAATTCTGTTCAATGATGAATCTTGTTGATGAAAGCACAGTGTTAAAATGTTTTTGTTTTGGTTGTATTACAGAATTATTTCTGTATGGCTTTATTAAATAATCTGTTAAAGGATATGCAGAATCCCCAAGAATATAATGGTTTTTAGGAATTAAAATCTCTGAATTTTCTGAAAGTTTTTTATATAAGGGACTATTAGACCACATATAAGCATCATGACAAGATCCGGGATACCCCACAAACACATCAATGAATTTTCCTAAAACAGTTTGTACATATTTAATTTATACATTACACAATATACAAATAATAATATATTTTGTATTAAATTCACCTGTATAATCACATACTCCTTGAAATATAATACTATGGTATCTATTTCTGTTTAAATAACTATTATCTTTACAACTTCCTGTAATTTTAATGTGTGTACAATCAATCACAGCAAATGTCCTTGGAAAAGGAATCCTTCGTAGGTTTTGAAAACCAGTAATATTTTTCAAAACATCAGACCCTAAATATTTAATGTAAATTAAAATGCCAAATTTTAAATATGTGCCTACTTATAAATTAGGTGCATAAAATAATCATATTCACCTTGTGGCCATTTGATATATTTGCTCTTTAAATTTGAAAGACTTAAAACAATTTCTTTAAATATTCCATGGGCGGTAGACTCACTAACATTAAACCGATTACTAACACTTCTAAATGTTTCCTTTTCATTAGCTATAATCCAGAGAGTTAATAGCAGTTTTAAATCTAGTTTAAGTGAAGATCGTCCAAGGCAATGGGTTTTATTCGGTAATTCGAGTAATACTTGCTATAATAAATTACAAATTTAACATTATTCTATGAAACATACATTAGTAAAACACATTAGAGTAGTAAATACTAACTTCAAATTCTGATGGTGTTAAACGGAAATGGAATCGAAATTCTGAAGGGGTTTTATTATAAACAGTTTCAATAAAACCACTAATCTTTTGTCTTGAATCAAAATTACTTATCGCTCGTTTTCTGTTAAGAATGTTCAAAATATATAATACAAATATATCATCCATTTCAGAAATCCGAAACAAGCATTCTTCCAACTGTTTTTCTGTTTCAGTCGTTTGAATAAAAGTCGCTATACTTGTAGCAACAGCAGCTAAAACTTCATTACTTGAGTTCATTCTAACGTTTATTCAACAAATACTAGGTATAACCATAATATAATATACTTAAACGTAAAATAGAAATGGAAAATTTTAAATTTAAATACAATTTTGAAAATAATCGTTATCACATAAAATTAACTGATAACCATTTTTACATTGATAACTGATACGAATAAATGAAGGTGTTCTGAAATAAAGCGATTTTTACCGATTTCATGTAGCATACACTATTTCCATCAAGAATTGCAGCGTTGCATTACCGAAGGCGCAATTTAATTCGTATTTTGTATGGTTGGTGATAACTGATAAGTGATAAAAATTCGATAGAGGTCTATTGCCTACGTCACAGATATAATTACCCCGCACTGCTTTTACGGTTCCTTACCTAACCTCTTCTTTATAGATCTTGGTAGAAACCACCGGTGCAAGCGGTGCAATGCACCGGGGCACTTGATCTTGTAAGGGCCTTACGCCCTTACCGATTATCTGATAATGTGACCTAAAATATACAACAAAGAAAAAAGAAGATTATGGGGCATCTACACCAATTTGCACCGGGGCACATATGTATCTAGCTACGGCAGTACGGCACTGCAGTTCGATAAATAATATTATAATCATAATAGTGACCAAATTGGTGTTTTAAAATAATAAAATAATTTATTCTCTATATGCAAGGAACTTGTTTATGGGTTAGGAGCTCTTTATGTTTATACAACCCTCTAGAAATTTTAAATTTTTTGAATTGCAAAAAAAGCTAGGTTTAGCAATATTGAATATAGAAAAAGATATTAATGTAGATAATGAAATAATATTAAACACATTTGCTAAATCCAACTGACGAATACAGCTTTAAAAATGTATTGGGCACGTTGTTTTAAATAAAAATTTGTTCTATAATTATATTATTTGGTTGTTACTTGTTGCTCTAAAGCCATACTTACAGCATTAATAATTCCTATTGTTTTCCTAAAAGTTATGTGGTGTATAATGTATAATTATAATTATAATTTTAACAACTATTATAAGTAGATGAAATAGCACATTTGAAAAAAATATTTAGTAAGTTTTATTTTCAGTCAATATTGTAATTAAGTATGCAGTATAAGATATACTAGAGGTCTCTATTTCACGTGTAGTTAAATTCACGGATACACGTGAAATTAAAATTCACGTACGCAATCACGTGAAATAAATTCACGTGCATTTATGAATTTAAATTAAACACGTGAGTCCGTGAATTTTGTTATTAAATCATGTTTTAAATTTTATTTATTTATTAATTTTGGACAATAAGCTCAATTTTTTCACGTGCATTTACTCGTATAATATAATATATATGTTATAGTTTAATAAATCCTAACAGATAAACAGATATCCATATGTATGTATTTGTGTTATAAATTAGAATTAGAATATTATACCTATAAATACTACATGTTATGTGAAATTGAATAACAATAATTTGTAAAAAATAAACATAATAATTTTCATTCTAATAGTTTTCTATTTTGATAAATAAAAATCAACATATTAACATTTTCCGACAGCAAACAGCTTCTTTTTGACGTAACTATATTACCTGCTGTAGAAAAACATCTTTCCGAACTGACTGATGATGTTGCCGGTATTGTCAGATATTTTAATGCCAACTTCGCTATAACTGGATATTTATGTTCCCGTGTTTTCCACCACTCGAATGGATCAAAGTCAAATCTTAACTGTGTTTCTGCTAGGTAGCCTTGAAACTGATCAGATATTTCATTCTCAGGAAGACTATCATGACAATATAAAAATTTGAGATCGCTATTACCGATCGATGTATGTTGTTGCGGCTGTTGCTGATGAACAACAATATTATTCAATACATTTTTATATGTTATATAAACATTGACCAAATTGTTAAAAAATATTTAGTTATTTTATTGTATGGAAAATCTTGTGATAATATAGCTATACCCGTTTTACATACTGAATAAATGTACCACTAATTAGTATATGTACCATGGTCGTCCCCAGACATATTTCTAGGGGGGAGGGGTAAAATTTTTCTTTATCTTAATGCATAAGTTGACCTATTTAATTTAATATTTAAGCTTATTTCGTATTGGGAATTTTAATAATAATTGCTGTGGAAATAACATTATTCCAAGGAGGGGGTGGGGGGGGTTAGTTGGGGATGCCCATGGTATGTACATTATGTTCTTCTTATTATTTTTTATTGTATAAAGAAAATGTATTAATTATAGTTAAGTTATTTGATTGTATTTTAAATATTAAATAAGCATGAGTATTATAATAATGGAACAAATTGTTATAGGTATTGTCTTTTTAGAAAATAATATTATAATACAACATTTATATCATGGTTTATTCTGTGGTTGAATTTTTAAATGAAAAATCGGTTGCAGTTGTACCAACATTTTGGTTTAATGTTAAAACAGGCAAATGTGCTTGGCCAAAAAAGTCTAAGCTTCTTCGGAGGTTTCTAGAAAAGTTAGAGCCTTATAATACCCATGATTTTGATTTGTTTGAAGCAAGATTATTCAAAAATAATATTAGTAAGTACCCATAATTGTATTCTATGAAATTATATTCATACAATGTATATATTAATTAATATATATATATATTATAATAGGTACATTTAAAGAAGCTACAAAAAAGTCAAAATTGTATATGGAAGCGTCTGATCTTTCTGAAATTGAAAATAGTGTTGAAAAGAAAAGAAAAGGTAGTCAATCAGCATTATGTAATCATTATAACTCAAAAAATAAAATAGCCAAAAAACTTCATTTGGGCAATAATAGTAGATGTGTAGATAAAAAAAAATCTCAAATTTTTAGATGATTCTGATAATGATGACACTTATAAACCTTTAAATAAGTCAATATCTCCAGCATTAAGTTTAACTGATTTATTTTATACACAACACTCTATTGATGTACATCAGCCTATTGGTACACAGCAGTCTATTGGTACACAACAGCTCATTGATGTACAACAGCCTAATGGTACACAACAGCTCATTGATATACAAGAACTTTTAGATAATGCCGAGGACGAAACCCAAAATAATCTTGAAATTACTTTACATAAAAAAGGTGCTTTTCATAATATATTAACTATACTTATAGTATTAATATCTTATTTTTATAAATGATTTATTTGAATACATAACTTTTTAGTATTTAGTTATTTTAATGTTATTGTGGTTACTCAACACTGATATTGCACATGTTCATTTTTTATATACAATAATCAATTTTTCAAGATACATAATACCTATTCCTTTATTATTTCTAAAAAAATTGTAATGCTAACATATATGTTCTAGGAATGGAAAATTACAATGACAATATATTCAAAAAAAATGATCAATTAGGTAAAAAATAATTTTTTAATTATTTTATTTATATTATATAAAATAAATAGTTAAGTCCCTATTTTATAAACATTTTAATATTTTACAGTAAGTCTTTTAAAATAATTTAATTTTGAACTGTGAGATGGTATTAATAGTTAAATTTATTTAGTATTTCAACAAAAAATCTTTATAGTATTTTAATTTTTGTAGAAAAAAAATTGTTTTTATAATCATAATTTTTTTAATTTTTTCCAGATAGTAAAGTTAATTCTGTTGAAAAGCAAATTGCTGGACTGAGATATGATAACCCAACATTGTTAGATACATTAGATAGGGTTGAAAATAAATTAGATAAATTGATTGGCAATGGGACAGTAGAATTGCAAGGTACAGACAATTTCTTAGGACAACCATTATTTAAAACGATGGAATTAGAGGAAGATCTTTTAGATTTTGATAAGAAGCTAATTGAAGATAATAAATTCCGTTCCCAAATGGTACGTATTCTATAAATTATTTTAAAATATTTATTATTGATATCATATTCGCAATTGCTTATCTTAAAAAAAAAATTAAACCCATAATTTATAAACAGGTTTTCTCATAAATTTTGGTATCTATACTTATTTGATATAACATCAATATAACATCAATAATTATTATATACACAATTATTGAATACCTAATAGTGAATTAATATTAGATTTTAAAAGGGGTAATTAATTATTTATTCTACACAAATATAATATATAGTAATTTATAAAAATAAATCTAAATAAGTATGCTCTTACAAATTGTTTTATATCTATGATATATTTTTTAGAAACAAGAATTAACAAGATTGTTAGGTATTAATGTAAAGCGGTCCATTAAACAAATTTTTGAGAAGTTGTTTGACGACAAATTATTATGCGGTTATTCTTTTCATGGCATTAGAACAAAAAAATCCTTTTCATCATTGAATATATGCTCATTAATTATTGGTAAGATGTATAGATTGATAATTTTTAAATTAATATTTGTTTTGTTTTATTTAAAAAAAAAAAAATGTGGGTTACAAATATGTCATTCCTTGTGCTGTGAGTTAGGTATCACTGTTATAAACTGTAAAGATCACATTTTATTATATTTCTAGCTTAGTTAACGATATTTTACAGTATCATAATAGCGATTAAAAACATTTTAAATACACAGAATTTTATATCATAAATAATATAATATTAATTTTATGTACAAATTGATCAATAATTATAAATTTTAATTATTAAATTATATAATAATAAGATGTGGTACCTATAAATTTTGTCGCTGTCTTATTTACATACACACATTTATATATATGTTTAGAAATTTAAATTTTGTGTGTTTAACTTAAATATTAGAGTGAAATATCTTATCATAATACAATTTAAAAATACTTATGTAATTCAGCTTAATAAGAGAACCTAGAACCCAGATAATACCAGATCATTACCTTTAAGTTTGATAACAGGTAATTTCACTTTAAACACCTAATTGGAACTGCTGAAGATATATTTTGGTACAGTGTACATTGGTAAGATGAAGATAACAGATGTGGGTAGGATGTCCTCTTAAATTGTTTTCTGTTAAGCAAACATTTTTTACAAAGCTGAGATGTTTTTATTTTATTTTTATTTTACTTTTGTTTTCTCAATTGATAAACTTAATTATTATTATTGTACAATTAAAAAAAATTAAATATACAGCTATTATTAAATGTGTATTATTTATTTGGTTTTAGAAGCAATACGAATGGATGCTATGTTTTGCCATGTCCATGATAGAGAGGTAGAAGAAATTATTCAGAAGTACTTGGCCCAAAGGACATTTGTTTTAAAAAGACATGAACAAATATCAAAAAATCAACCAGAGACAATTATACTTAATAAATAAATAAATTATTTGTATTGCCTATACCTAATATGATATTCTAATTTTTGTAATTGAAATATTTACGAAAATAAACAACTAACAAGTGAAATTATTATTATAATATAATAGTAGTGTATAAATTATTTCTCATTTTAGTTAAAAATTTCTATTAATAAACCTATATAATTATAATATTATATCTAAAACAGTAAAAAGAGTATACGTTTGTAAGTTAGTTATGCAATAGTGTATTACAAAAAATCAGTCATGATTCCAGCTAAATAGTATTTAAGTAATTCTTAACATTATAGTTTGATGTATTTATTTCAATTACAACTATATATAGGCATGTTGTATTAATAAATTTAAAGAGTAAAGTAACATTAAAAAGAAGTAATCTTTAATATATCTAATTGATTAAATGTTGTAACACTTGGAGCATTTATTGTAATGGTTGTAATGATGTTTTAATTGTGTTAATCAGTGATAAAAAACATGAATCGCAAACCTCTTTACCATAAATTCCTTTTGAATAACTTAAATCTACAAAATATTTTACTTTTTATATCTAGATCTGAAACACCTATAGAGCCAAAATTTCTATTGTACATGTAGCAGACCCCTGGATCCAATAAAGGAATAGCTATTTTATAGATTTTTCTAATAATATAAGTAACATATTATAATAATCTAATAAGCAATATTTATTCAATTAGATTTTGATTTTGCTTTATGATTATGAATTCAATACTATTATATCATTAAATGGATATTAGATAAAGCTAATAAATATTATTGCAATATTTGATATACATTACTTAATAAATATTGACAAATTAATATTGTAGTCATAATTGTTTAATATTAAAAATCAATTGTACAATATCTATTCAAGTTGGGTTTAAAGATCCATTTAATATTGCTAGAAAAATATGTATATAACATTGTAAATTCAATATTAAATTAAACATTTTTGCGTGGCCAAATAAAATTGCTACGATATTGCATTGACATTAAAAAATTCACATACAATTCATATTCATACAATCTCAAAGTTGAATAATTAACATTTATATAATCTTATAGCAATGTATTTTTGCTGTCTGGGTTGCGTTTACTAAAATAATAATAAAATGGATAATACATCAATAATGTATAGTTGTATTTCATATAAATTATTACTTGGTAGGAGTTTTATTTTTGTCAACAGTTATATTGGTTTTATCGAATGAAGTATTATCACAAACATCATCGGACGTATCTGATAACTCTCTTTCTAACAATTGAGGAACATTTGATAATTCTGACAATGTATCATCTAGAAAATTATATAATAGTATTTTCAATTTTGATTATAACTAAAAAAATAATAATTGTTTACCAATAATATTATTTTCTTTTGAAAACACATTTTCACCTGAAGAACTTTGGAAATCTATAACACAGAATAAGAACTAATATATCAATACATGTATCAAATAAGGACAAACAGATACAGGTCAACTATGCATTACTTGGTAATAACGAACGACGAACACCCATCATTTTTGTTGGTATAGAATTTGGTTTAAGACGCCTTACTTTGTCAGTCTTAATAAAATCATTATCATTAAAGTGATTACTACAAATTCTTGTATGACTAGTTGGTGTAAAGATATAATCCATATTAAGTTTCAAAATCCATTTTTCAAGAACTACAGTATCTTTTGGAAAACTAAATGAACAATATGAATAAAATAAATCATAATTTATAACAAGTAACAACATACACACTTGATCATTACAATTAAAAAACCATAACAAATTTTATTTGACATGTACATAACATATACATTTTAAATGATCTAATGTGTATGGGATCTAATCGTGTATTTTAAATGTAACAAAATAGAAATCTATAATTTGGATAAATACCTATGTAATGAGATATTATTCTCACTTGATCGCTGCGATTTGCAAACAAAACATTTTTGTACCATGTTAAATTTGTTCTATCCAGTATCCAGTAATGCAATATGCACTATGCACGAAAAAATAAAAACAATACAATAGGAAATCGTGGAAAGTCGATAAAATGTTGAATCATTAAGCGTGGAAGACGTTTTAAACACAATTTTACATTAATGTCAATGTGGTTATTAATCTCATATTCTCACCAATCATGAGCACAGACCACAGTAGATAACAACAGTAGATAATCGATAGATAACCGCGGCACAGACTATCAGTGTGTGATTAAAGTTATAATCTCTTTGATAAAACCGCAGATTTATAAAGTCATATTAGCCTCACATATTTCGTATCATATGTCTGTGGTTAAAACAACAGCAATCATTAGTTATATAAATAAAGATAACTTTTAAATACACCCAAATTTGATGTTGGCTTGGAACTAGTTGTTGTTTGCATCACATTATAAATATTTCATTTTAATTTATAAATAATTGTTTATTCAACCATAACTGTTGTTGAATTTGTTTTATTTGAAGTTAATTTGACACCACTAGATGTGCTTTTAGTGCTCTTTTTGGTGTAGAAATCTTTGTTAATTTAACTACTTTTGTAGTTAAATTGAGTTTACCGTAGTTGTTAAAATGACATCAGCTGGTCTTAACTGGTAGACACCTTGTCGTTAAAAATATAAATACTCAAATCATAAATTATACTTTCAAATATTTTTTATTCAAATATAATATACATAATAGAGACAATATACAATTTGTAGGTACATTAGGTAATGTAATATAAAAATAATTGTTATTAGGAACACTATATACTAAATACATTAATGGCTAATTTGAAATTTTACAACACACATCTTAGAGTGACAAAAAGTTTTCCATTAGCTAAAATTCTAGAAACTGTAGGTGTTGTATCTGGTAATTCTGTCACATAATATCTAATAAGTTGGGAATTACGATTTTTATTTTCTATTTCATATGCTGAAAAATGTGGATCAAATCCCACTGTCAATAAAGGCTTAACTACAAAATAAGGGATTCTTTTGCTATTTATTAACATTTTATGTATTTCCCCAAACAAACACTCTCCTGATATTACTTCTAGAATTAGTAGCATACCATTTTTGTATTTTATACCTTTATATTCCAACCAAGTTGGAGAAAATGAATCACATTCTAATTCTGGGGGTAAATCAAATACGTTGTTTGAATGGTCTTCATTAAAAGAACTAGAGCTAAATTTTAAATCTGGTTGTAAACCTGTGCAAGATAAAAAACGATTAATCATCTGTAATTGTATTTTATGAGATAATGTATTGCCCAAGTTAATTATACACGGTATTGCATTGGCTATTGCTTTAATAGTCTTATGTTTTGCCTCAAATCTTATACTAGATGTTAGTATAAGTGGTCCATTTTTTAGAAGTAGTTGACCATAGTGTAATAAAAAATGGTATTTAGGTTTAAGAGTGCATTTTGATATCGACATGTACAGTTCATTATGTTCAGAAACCAACTTATTTAATTGAACATGACACTCTGGTTGCAAACATCTAGAATAACATACATCTACTATTTTATGCAATAAATTATACAAGTGCCAAACTTTATTTTTTCTTGGTACCAAATCACCTATAATGAGGCTAAAATATCTAACAAGGCATAGCATTTCAAAAGCCGACATAATAATACATCCATTTATTAAATTAGTTGAACTTATTTTTGGAGGAGTATTTTTAATTTCAGAGACTCCATAATCAAAATGTTCTAACCTATTATTCAAAACCTCAAGTGTAAAGAATTTTGAGTCGATAAGATTGCTTATTATAAGAGCCATATCATATCTGGCAACCCCTTCTGTTAAGTCATGCATGAAGTCACATACTGAATTCCTCGTAACATGATAGCTGGGTACTTCGTTAAAAATACATATTTCTTTTAACCCTGTTAATGAATAATTATTAGTATTAATATCAGTAGCATAGTTTATTTCATTTCTAAGTGTTTCGGGGCATTCATTTATCATAATTTGGAGTTCAGATTTTGGAGATCGACAAATGCGGCAATAGAAATTTGAAGAAAAGCTTTCAACAAACCCTAAAATTGAATTAAGACCTAAATTGTCACCTAGGACTAAACCTAAAGCAAAATAAATATGATGGATTTCAGAATTTACACAAATTGAAATTCCATTTGTCTGTAAATCAATTAATTCATCAATAAGAGCTTTAAACATTTTATCATTATTTATTTTATAAGTTCCTCTATCATCTGAATGAAATAAATATGCTACAAAAATATTCTCTAACCCTTAATTGCATATAGTTGCATTCATGCAACATTATTATTTTTATTTTTTTCTGTTCTTAGAACTACTGGTATGTATAGTTTGATTACACCATTGTATTCGTCAAATAATTCTGATTATTTTGATATCATATTTGTTTACTGTTAAGTGTTTATTTATACTTTAATAATTCCCTGAAACTAATGAGTGATCCTTGACCAAATGGATATATGATAACTTTGGAGAATCATAATATTGAAAATATATGTGATATCAATAATCAAAAAATGTGTATCGCTTATCGTACATCTAAACTATGTTGTACAACTGTCGTTTAGGTTTTTTCGATAAATGGTACAATGATAATCCATGATAAGTTCCGGTTGCACGAATGCAACTATATGCGTACAAACTTCTTATCTGTCTACACACGCTATCCACTTGTTTGTTGATTACAAAATAATTACAAAACATGCTTATAAGTTATAATTACAAAACGTTTTATATTACCTATATTTTTTACTTTCTAGACACATTATTATGTTCTGTGCTAGATAATCTTAATAACATGTTTAGAATGTTTCAAATGAGTGCTTTTCAATAAATAATATGAACTAGAATATAAACAGTGTGTAGTACCTACTACCTACAACATAGGTATAAGAATATTAAAAATACAAAAAATATATCAAAATAATTATTCATAAAATCAAAAATCTAGTAACCTAATAATTGTAATTCATATTACCTACCAATAAATTAATATTAATTTAAGTAGGTACAACCATTGAGTATATATACTCAATGGTACAACACATTATTTACATTCTACATTACAGTGAATTCTTTGTTAAGACGGGTATTGTACCCCATATACATTCCTACCTTTTATATTAATAATATTAATATAATACACTAACATTTAGTTTTTCAGATTTATTTATTAAATAATAATATAGTAAATAATACAGTAATAATACAGTAGAACAACAATACCTACATCTCTAATGAACTATGTCGCTTAGGTACATAGATTAATTTTCTGTTGATACTTTACCTAATTGTTTTTTTTTATGAATAAAAAGTAAATATATCACACAATATATTATACCATTTTGCTTGTTAATTCCAATATATTAAGTACAAACTAGCAACTACACAAGCGTCTCAAGCTACGAATAAATAATTAATAAAATTTTAAGATCTTACTTCAATAGACCACTCGATCGGTTTTCTTTCCTTGGCAGGTTTAATAATTGATTGAGCTTGACAAGCAACTTGGATTGGTACTTGAGTCGGTAGAATAGGCACAGCGTATTCAGTATTGTAGGAAATGCCTAATTCTAGTAGTTCCGACGACTCTTGACCATACTAATGTATAATAATATTATGTTCATAAAATATTATTGTATGCACTTATAGAAATGACCAGTAGGTACCAGGTTCAAGTAAGTGCTATAATACTGAGGATTTCATTTACATTTACCTGATCCATTATTACAAGACCGAAACACCAAACAAGATAGTTTTGAATTTTATTTGTTAAATAAACACTAGATAACAGTAGGTATTACTTTACAGTTAACACGAACTATTTCACTATAAGAAATCACAAATCTGAAATCACTGACGGTTAACTGAGAAAACGACGTATGGAATAAAATGACTCCATCGTTGTAGTCGCTTCGGACGCTCGTTCATATTTCCGACTTGATAATACACGCAGCAACGCAGGGAAAACCAACCTTTTTTTATTTATAATCTGTGGAGTTTATGTTTATATTAATAGATTTCTGAGTAACATAGTTAGGTGAAATTAAAAGTTACAGTGGTTCGATTAAGATTCGTGGTGTTAAATTGATGTCATCGTTTCTTAATCCAACAATGTATTGGTGTTGTTTTAACCATAATTGAACACATGAATATTTTTACATGATTTTAACACCAAGTTAACGTAAATACAACTAGTTAATTGATAGTTGTTTTAAATAAATGCAGCATTTAGAAGTTATTTTCTTCAATTTTACTATAAAAAAATTTTGTTTTAACTACATATAAATTAATAAACCAACATCAATTTTTTACTATTTTAACTATATAAATTGTTAAACTAAAATATTAATTCAGTTTCATATTAGTGTTACCTTAACTATCCTAAGCATATACCTTAAAATTTAGTTGTACAACAATTTATGCAAAAGTTAAATTAACTACAAATTTCTATGTGTGTAGTTAGTATTATAGTGTATATGTATAACTATTATAAGTTGTTATGAATAATACCTACCAAAATAAAATATTATAAATTCATTTTATTTTATTAATCAATTCAATAAAAAATAAATTAAAAACAATGAAAAATAATATATTATTTTCAAAACATTAATTAGCTTGGCGGGCCGGTGCAAAATGCTTGGCGGGCCGGAACCGGCCCGCGGGCCGTAGGTTGGAGACCCCTGCACTAGGTATATAAGTACAATATGATTTAAATACAAATTTTCTACAGTAATTCTTTTTTGAAAAAGAACAAAAAGAATATGAGTACATGAGAAATTGAGTGAATATCCAATGTTGTAAAATTTCAAATTCAAATGCTCATTCATAAAAAGCGGGTAAGTGGGTATCGCTCTGCTGTACATTGGGGATGGGGTGGACCTCTGACTAAGGTAGGTTAAATTTGAATTCAATGATATTATATCATTGTATACGAAATACGATTCTGAGCGAAGACGATTTATCTGTCTAGGATATATTATAGATTATTAAAAATTTTCAAATCTTAGATTTAAAAAGAAACATTTTTATGAATTTCTAACTCAAAATAAATTGCAAATTTTCGTGCTTTTTACGTATTATATCAAAATTTCAACTTTCAATGCTTATTAAAAAAAAATTTTTATTTTAGTTACCAATGTCACATTGTATAAAAGCAGAGCGATATCCGTTTTTATATTTTTTAATACCCACTTGTTATTATTGACTATTGAGAACTAAAATTAATAGACAATTAATATTGGATAACTAACGTTTAATATGCTTTTATTGAATGAAATGTGATATGTACATGTTGTTATTCAGGTATCTAAAAAGGGCATGTTCGGGTTGTTCGGGGCTTTTTGCAATTTTTGTAGTGGTCACTGGTCGTAGATTATGTTAGGTGAGTTATTATAACTATTATTAGGTACTTGTGCGTTATCGCGACTACCTCGATGTCGAACGCGACTACCTTGATGTCGAACGCATGGCCATACACGTCTGTTTAATACGTCGTGTATAATAATACAAAACTATCCAAAAGTTATGTCAGTGTATTTATTGATAATGCCTATGTTTTATGAAATGACGAATTAATTAAACAAAAACTTTGAGTTTTTATATTTCATCAAATTTCAAGAAAAGTTCACACAGCTCACAATCAAGCATATCATAACAGAATGCCGCCAATTTGAGAGAGAAAAACGGGAAGCAGGAGTACCATCCATTCTCGCCGAAGCCCTTTTTTGGCCTAACCAGCCAACATTCAAAACACGATATCATTTATAATCAATTCTAATTTAATCAACCTTCGGTAAAATAATTTGTATATTAATATTAAGCAATTACCTTCCAATGTAATTATAATTTGTAGGTTAGTATATATGTCATATAACTTTTTTTTATGATGAACTCGAACAAACTAATTGCATTTTTCAGGCCTATAATCATACCAATAAATCCAGTCTTCCTATTTGAATTAAGAACTTTTGTGACAATTCTTTGTTCATTTCTACATTCAACAAACTTAAGACCTTCTACATATTGGGTAAATTCAATTGTAAATTGTCTATAAGTATTTACTGTATCAATTGATATAGGTTTATTATATGGATTGATAGAAAATTGAGTTCGGCTATTTAAAATATCAAAGGCATTATTCATATATTGAATAAACTGAACTGTGGCATCAACATCTTTAAAATAAGATTCATTGGTTTTTAAAAACATTAATGCGTCTGCTACACTTTTGCTTAATGTTTGAGCAGCAAGTCTTACATTCATCTTTTCATTTGAATATTTTATATGTCTTATTGTCAACTTTGTACCAACTCTTAGTCCTCTTTCACTTTCTATTGTATACAGCTTTTTTAAGTAATCCCATCTAATTAATTCTTCTTTAGAATTTACAAGTTCTTTTATTACTTCCACTGACTTGTTGTTCTCATTTTTTTTTGTATAAACGATCACCCCAAGCATTTCTAACAAGTTTGATCATATGCGCGGCGTCTAGAAAAATATAGATTGGTTCTTTTGTATGTGGATTTATAATTTGTGGTGAGTTATTTAAATCAGCTCCCAAAGTTGAAACCATTGATGTATTTACTGATGCACCATCAAAAGTTAAAGAATTTATATTTACTCCAGTTTCATTAATTAATTGCAACGCTTTCAACAGAAGCCCTGTCTTTACCTGACAAGCCATCAATTAAAAAATAACCAATGGGCAACTTCCAGTAACCATTTATTCCAACTAATATAAAAACTAAAGTATTTTTTGCCTCTAATATATTTTTATCCATATTTTCTGTACTTGTGACACCCAAATTAACAAAGCCATACACATTTCGATTACTATCCATTTCTATTTGTTTTCGTATACTCATTTCATCAATCACTAAATTGCATTGAATTTCTTTTGTTTTTGCAATATCAGCCAATGTATCAAAAGATTCTTTAGTAAACCCGGGTTGGCCATCAATAGACATATACCAACGACTTAATGTTCTTGGGTAAGGCAATATGTTATTAAACTTTTCTCTAACATACATGTAACTATGTAAGCCTTGGGCGAATAATATTGCAAAGTTACCGAAAATTTTCGAATTTCTTCACTATAGGTATTAGGTCTCTTTCCAGCAACAATATAGTCAAGAATATCTGATCCTAATGCCTGAAAGATATTCATTTAAGATAATTAACATATCAAAAAACATTTAAAAAAGTTTAATAACTTTTAAATTGACCATGCCCAAATAAATAAATCATTCACAATCACAGGTAATAATAAAATCACATTATGAAACATAAAATTATATTTTATTATTAATATAAGATTAACATATATTGGATAACATAAAACAGGTTTTTTTTTCCAGTTCTGATCTTCGTATTTGTCTTTCTGAAGTTTTTTCACCTTAAGATTCCACTCCCGATTGTTTTTTTGACAAATGGTTAACAGACACAAAAAAAAATAACAAATGGTATTAAAATACAGTTACAAATATATAATATAATAATATAATATAATATAATATATAAAAATATTGAATAGAAAAAAAGTTATTGCATTAGTCAAATAGACCTGGAACACCCTGTATATTATATTATTTAATATTATATACAAGGCGATTCTCTTTTATCATGAACCACTCAGTGTTTACAGAAATTAAAATTGCTATAAAACATTTTTTTTAATATTTTTATTATTTTCATTAGTTTTTAAATTTTTACTTTGAAAAACACAGCATTACTTGAATTGTAAAATTAGAATCACCTTATGTATATTTATGTTTAAAAACAAGTATTAAAATGAATATTTATTTTATTTTTATATTACTTTACAGTTAACGGCTGCAGAATTAGTTTGTAATAGCCTGTCATTTTGATCTTTGATTATCATATTCAATTCACAAATTTTTTGTTCGAGCCTATGACATTTTTGAACTAGACATTTGTTCTTTTGTCGAAGATCTAACACTGTTGTTTGGACAAATTGAAAATTTTTTTTCGATTTCCGAGGAGTACTAAAATCTACTTCAGACAAGTCACCAAATCTTGACGAAGAACAGAATACTTTTCTAGGGGATACAGATGAGCTAGAAAATAGTTTCCTGTATGGAAGTAACAATCAAATATTGTTTTAAAATAGTATTATATTTAAATTACACATTTATCAGTTAGGTACCTTTTAGATCGATGCAGTGGTGTTTCTGGTGATTGAACCTGATTTGAATCATTTTCATCTTTACTGTAAAAATATATATATATTATGTATAATTTTGTTTAAAATATTGTGATTTAAATAAATGAATAATAATTTTACTTTTTTAAAACATCTTGAGTTGGTACTGCATCATATACTAATTTTTTTTTTGAACCATGAACAAAATAATCCTGTGATTTAAAATGGTTTGAACAAATTTAATCCCACTGGCCAGCACTTTTCAAGTTTAATATATTTAGCCACAAGTTTTTTCTTTGATCTTTGGGAAACCTTTAATGTTGAGAAATAAATATTAAGTCAAATTAAATTATTAAATTCTTAATTAGCTACTTACGAATGAAAAGACAGTTTATCATTATTTATCGATGATGATCCACAGTACAAACATTTAAAAACCATTTTAAAAAATACAAAAGTATCTAGTACAGTTATAAATTATTGATAAGCGAAGTATTATCTATATTTCTACTCTGTGTTGATAACATGGTTTTATCATAAACCACTAATGTAACCAGTGTGGTAACATATATTCTCTTCGGGCACATTATACCACAGATTATATAAAAATACAAAAACTTTTAACAAACTACAAGCGTTCTGGAACTTATTAAGTAGAAGTACCATGGCATCTGATAAAGTAGTAGAACATTGCAACTGTAAATTTCCTATTCCAGTCGTGACAAGGTGGAACTCAAAATATGGTGCTATTAAAAAAATTTTGGGACATAAGAAAAAAATAGTGACACTATTTGATATTTTAAAGTTGAATAAACTTAAAGGTAAAGAATGGGTATTTTTAGAGGAGTATTGTTTATTGTTAGAGCCATCAGCACATTCTCTTGATAAGCTACAAGGAGAAAAACATAATTATTTAGGGTATGTTGCGCCCACATTAATAGTATTAAGAATACTATTAATTCAATCAACCAATTTAAAGCACTGCAGACCATTATGTTTATCATTAATAAGTTCCTTAGAAAAAAGATTTAATTATGTATTTGATCTTAGTGATCCAAAAAGCAAGACATATATTATTGCATCTATAAGTCACCCTAAGTTTAAGTTATCTTGGGTTCCAGTTAGGTACACAAATTTGTGTAAAAACATTTTTTTAAACGAATGTGAAATAAGTGCCACTATTGAAAATAAATCATCTGGGTCCACTGACAATGAAGATAGTGATAGTGATGGATTCTTCAATAGTTTATCTGAACGTTCTACTATAGACATTTGTACACCAACACAATCTCAAGACAATGATTCAACTGACGATACTATAAGAGTTTCAAATGCTTCTAGTGTTCAAGCATTAACATTTTTAAATTCGAAGAAAAAAGATCTGGTGATGCTTGATCAATTTAAAGTTGTCAAGCAAGTTTTCCTTAAGTTTAATACAACGCTACCATCATCAGCTCCAGTTGAACGGCTATTTAGTGGGGCCATACAGGTTTTAACTCCTAGACGTAACCGATTAAAAGACAGCACATTTGAAATGCTCTTATGTTGCAGATCTCAAAAATGATCATTTATTATTTTTCTTATATATATTTAAAACTTTTTATATTTTTATTTTGCTACAATATGCCAAGATGGCCGAATTTTTTTAAAATTTGTTAATAGGTATAATTTTATATTCATTTCAGTTATTAATAAACGAGTGTTGTCAAATGGAACTTCTCAACCATTATTTACATTAATAATAATATGAAATATGATTATTAATTACAATAAAATATTTATTTATTTATTTTTAATATATTTACAATCTATACAGACTAGGTTGGCCACAAGCCCACAATAAAATGTACATACATTATTATGTCTTATATTTTATAAGAAATAAGTGCCATAAACCAATATAAAAAAAATTTATCCGATAATTTATCTAGATAAAATAATTTTTTTTCATCTTTATCTAGATACATAAATAATTTTTTCATATTTATCTTTATCTAGATAAAATTATATTTATCTCGGCTCAACACTGGTTGTTAGCTCATTTATTATGATGTTTTTCACAAGTTCAATACACAAAAGATAAATAAATAAAAAAAAATATAGGTAGAGAAGATTAAAATCAGATTCCGTAAGAAGCCCGATTTTTAATTTTTAAATTTTACGTCCAAAAAATAAGTCGAAAAGCCAACTAAACGGGCATGGTTTAACATGAAATATTATTATTAATATAATATTAAGTTTTACAGATATCAAAAATCGGGCATCTTACAGAATCAGATATGAAAAATATTTTTTTTATTATTAAATAAATATAAAATAATTGGTGCAAAAATAAATTATGAAGATTAAATAAAAAAATTCACACTCAGCATGCCGCGTACGTTGAGCAATGAGCAGCAAAACAATAACGGTAATTCGGTACTATATATTTAAATGTATATTATATTACTATATATTTAAATATATATTATATTACTATATATTTAAATGTATATAATATTACTATATATTTAAATAAATATTATATTACTATATATTTAAATACATATTTATTTAATTTGTGGTACAACGGCTGAACAGTGTCAAAAAAGTCAGTGATGCGTAGTAATAAACAATAATTTCTAATAAAGCCTTATTTTCCCTATCCGTGGTGACACTGATTTGAGGTAGGTTTTGATTTTTCGCAGTTTTGAGAATTACATGGGCCGAATAGGGAGTGCACCATCTGGTTTTATATAATCTGTGATTATGCCGTGTGCATTAAGCACAGATATCTATATTATACTAGATAAGGTACTCGGGGCGTTGCACATAGGAAAAAGTGAAGCCAGATTTCAAGCGCTTATCAGTGTATTATCATATGGGCGCCATATTGCTGGTTGGCAAAACATTCGAATACTCTATAGGAACTAGCATAATAATTACATAAATTCGTTACTTTTTTACATAATTTATAACTTATAACTTCAAATTTTGGGTCTGTTGTGTATTCACTATAGATGTAAGTATGGTACTAAGCAGAGTTGGCACGTATTATACTATGCATTATACATCTATACGTATAATACATCTATGATCTATATTTTATACATCAATGTACCTATATTATAAAATCCAATTATGATATGCATAAAAAACGTTTAATAAAAATTTTAATATTTTATGAAAAAAAAAAAGAAATAACAAATTATACGTTTTATACATATTGTATAAAAATGTATAATACATCATGGTGTATAAAACTTTTATACATAAATTCATCCCCCTGGTAAGTATTTGATGGCATTTTTTATTAGGATCAAGTATGTATGAAAAAGTAAAAACTCATCTTGTATAGTTGTTTATTAATATTTAATATAATTTTTACATAAATTCATGTCATAACACAATATAATATAACATACATATAATGTTATTGATTGTTAAATAATATTAATTTGGTCAATAAGCGACGTTTACTAACGTCTGCACTTGTTTTCAATTTGGCCACATAATGAAGACGAACTTTCAGATATTGCTTGCTTATTAAAGTTACCAAATTCAACTTGTGGTTTTCTAAAAAACCGTCATTTACACAATTTAAACAATTAAAAATACTATAGTTATATACATGATTTTTAACGGCAAGAATAACTTTTTGACTTAAGCCTGGTAATAATGAACAAAAATTTGATGTTAATTGAATTAATGTACTTTCAATAAATTTAACAATTACAACCACATCCTTTGAACTTTTTATTAATCCTCCTCTATTTTTAACATCTACTAATATTGAATGGGGATATTTATGACTATAATTATGTTCAGATTCATTTTCAATCATACTGTAGGCCAGTGGCGTACCGACGGGGGGGGTTTTAGGGGTTTAACCCCCCCCAAGTAAAATACGAATAATGATTTTTTTTATGGAATATTATATTTAGGCTAGGATCATATTATGCGGTTTGTCGGTCGGTCACTTACCGGTGGTTTTAAAAGGTTCCGTATATCGGTCTAGTCTGGCCCCGATAACGCGTTAGTAATTATTTTTGTCGAAAAATAATTACTGTCATTCCATGTTACATTAATTTATTACATGGGTCGTGGTTGCTTATGAGCAAAGTACTAACTTCATACACAGATATACGTGTGCGTGTAATGTGTATAATAGATAATATTTTGTAATCGTAATATCGTTGCTATCTACTTTGAATCATGCGATTTGACATAATAATAAATATTATATACCATCTAAACTATTCTACAAATAACCGATCGACGATAAGGTACTAGTCGATTACACTAATCTGCAACGTGAATACTCAGAATACTGGCTCAATTTCATTTTATTTTGAACTCTCGTTCAGAACGAGTCGTTCTGTGTTCAATATTTTTGTATTTATACAATTATTTAATATTTTAAACGTAATTTATTGATTTATTATTTTAAACGTAATTCATTTTTTTTATTTATTTTTCAATATGAGTGATAAGAAAAGAAAATTAAATAACACCACTCTAACGATGTTTTTCAAAAAAAAAAAGGAAACGAGTGAAGACGAAGACGAATCTAATAATTCAAATTCTGTAACACCCGTTGAAAACAATAAAGAAAAAAGCCCGGTTAGTAAACTAAGTATGAATGATAATGATATTGCTAATTATTTTAAACAAACACATACGTCAGATGAGTCGAAATTATCTATTTTTAAAACATTATGGTACCCAGATAAATCTTATCAATTTCCTACTAGTGGAAAACGAAATTTAAAATTTCAATTTAACTGGTTTTCTCGATGGGAGTGGTTAGCTTATTCAAAAACAACGGACGGAGCTTATTGTAAATATTGTGTATTTTTTTCTTTGCACCATGGCGGTGTAGGAAGTGTTTCACTTAAATCTCTCGTAAAAATTCCTTTTTCAAAATGGAAAGATGCTGTAGAAATTTTCCGCAATCATGAAATAACCGAGTATCATAAAATGGCTGTTCTTCGTGCTCAGAATAGATTAGCTATTACTGAAAAAAAACAAATTTCGATAGATTTGCAACTAGATTCTGCTTTAAAACAACAAATACAAGATAACCGTTCAAAATTGTCGCCCATAATTGAAACTATAATATTTTGTGGACGACAAAATATTTCTCTTCGGGGGCACAGAGATTCTGGATTACTTGATTTTAAAGAACCTATTGAAAACGACGGAAATTTTCGTGCCTTATTACGATTAAGAATTCAAAGTGGGGATATAAATTTAAAAAAACATATATCTACATCATCACTTAATGCAACATATATTAGTCCCAGAATCCAAAATGAAATTATCGATTGCTGTAATAATATAATGGTTAATTCAATTGTTTCAAAGATAAAAGTTGCTGGGGTATTTTCTATATTAGCAGACGAAACAGCTGATATTTCATGTAAAGAGCAATTCTCTTTATGTGTTCGATATCTAGAAACCAATACTTTAAAATTACGTGAAGATTTTTTAAAATTTGTTCCAGTAACTAGCTTAACGGGAGAAAGCCTCGCTCAAACTTTATTAGATAATCTAATAAATCTTGGAATAGATTGTTCTTTTATGGTTGGACAGGGATATGACGGGGCTGCGGCTATGAGTGGTCGTTTTAATGGTGTACAAGCATATGTTAGAAAAAATAATGATATGGCTATTTATGTCCACTGTGCCTCTCATAGTTTAAACTTGGCTATTTCTGACGCTTGTGACCTTCAAAGTATTCGGAATTGTATGGGTGTACTTAGTTCTGTATACAATTTTTTTAATACTCCTAAACGACAACAAGTTCTTTTAAGTAAAATTGCAAGTATAGAAACAAATACAAAAGCCACTAGACTTAAAAATCTATGCCCCACAAGATGGATTCAACGACATGAATCAGTTTTAATTTTCTTAGAACTACAAAATGCTGTTACAATTTCTCTTGAAACCATTTCTTCGTGGCAAGACAAAACTACTTGTTCTACAGCTTTACAACTATTATCCGCAATTCAGAATGTTGAATTCCAGATATCCCTCCGTACTACTGCCAAGATCTTTGGTATAACTTCTCCCTTGAGTCGTTTATTACAAACAGAAAATCTAGACTTATCAACTGCAATGATTCTCGCAACAAACATTGAAGAAATGTTAATTAAAATGCGTAATGATAGTGAAAAAGAATTTAATTATATTTTCAATGATGTTCAAAAAATATGTTCTGATTGGGATGTTGATGTTAAAATTCCACGAAAAGTTGGCAGGCAAGTACACCGTAGTAATATTGAAACAGATTCACCTGAAGTATATTTTCGTGTTTCAATATTCATTCCATTTTTAGATTTTTTTACTACCCAAATTCAAAAACGTTTGTTAGATCATAAACAAATTTTGTCAAGTTTTCACTGTCTCTTGCCATCAAAAATAAATAATTTAGAATTCAAAAAACAATTTGAGACTGACATTGTACATTTAGTACGTCGTTATGAAAAAATCGTTAACTGCAGTGAAGAACAAAGTATCGGAGAACTTAGATTATGGTGGAATTATGTAAGCCAAATGAATGACAATCTTAAAAATGCCCATTCAGCTTTACTTGTATGTGATGAAAAAATATTTCCAATTATACGAAAACTTTTAGTTATTCTTGTTACTCTACCAGTAACGACGGCCACACCAGAAAGGACTTTTTCGACTCTTCGTCGTCTCAAAACCTATCTACGAAATACAACCGGAGAATCTCGCTTAAACGGATTAGCAATGCTAAATATTCATCGGGATATTGAAATCTCAACAGACGCAGTACTAGATGAATTATCAAAATCATCGAGACGAATTAATATTAAGTTATAACTTAATAGGTTAGTGTTTTTAGTCCATAAAATATACATTTTTAAAAAATTTTAATGTGCATGTCTTTAAATATAAGAAGAATACAATTGTTTAAACATTTTTTTTTTTTTATATATGTATATAAAATATGGTAACCCCCCCCCCATTAAAGAATTCTGCGTACGCCACTGCTGTAGGCACAAGTTTGACAGTCAATTTTTTTATAAACACTTCTAACGATAAATCCACAAATATAATATAAAATATTATCTTTTACCAAATCAAAACTATCAATATAAGGCAGATTTGATATATGTTCATCTTCTACTTCTTCGATAACATTGTCTTCTAATGTTTTTTTTGCCCAGCGTATCTCAAAAACACTTTCAGAACCTGTGTTATCTAGTGCAATACAATTAGCAGCATACGAAGAAGAAATTGAATTTTTTAAAAGAATTTGTTTCAATGCTGTTCTAAGTTCTAAAGCATTTGGATTGTTATTGTTCCCAAAACGCTGCCTTATTTTTGAGAAAAACATTTCTAGGTGGTCCTGGGAAAACTTGTATGTTAACATGTATTTATATTCAGTAGTATAAAACAATTCATCTGCTATGCTAAATATTGATTTCACTGCAGTTGCCAATCCTAAAGGAGAAATATAATCGGCATGTCAGATTTGTCAAAACAATTTTAATAGGTTTACATTTTAAACAAATTTATATTTACCAAGAATAAATGTTTTACGTGGAGTTAAATAAAGGAACTTTCCTTCGATATTTGTAAGTTTTAATAAATACTCAATTTGAGGTATAATTATACTTCTCATTCTATCAACATCATTTCTGTACAGGGGTTTTTTAAAACCTTTTCCAAATGGATTCCGACTATTTAAAAAATCAAATATCCTGTCGATTACTCTAATAAATTTTTCAGTTGGTTCACCTGAAATCCAACAAAAAATATTTAATTTGACATTTTATAATTTATTTATAGTACTTAAACTCAACTGTCTTTAAATGTAGGTTCATTTATATGTCTAAAAAATTCAAGAGCATCAGCTGTTGATGAGGATAAAGTTTGCGCTGCGAGTTTCACGTTCATGATATTTTTCTTCCAATCAATATGGGTATTTGATAGTTTATTTGCAATATTTAACCCTATGGTTTGTTGAACTGAAATAAAATAAAAATATTTAATGTAAATGACAAATGTTATTAATATAATATAATTTATACCTGTATTTAAATTCTTAATGTATGACCAACTAATAACATCGTCATTGTATTTAAATTGTTGATAAGTAGCTAGTGCATTGCGAGCAATCAAGGGCGCCCATCAATCAGAACCTAGGAGGGTGACAATATCATAAAAAAATAACTAAGAACCAACTAAATAGATTTTATTAAAGAACAGAAAATAAATACACAACATAAATAAATAATGTACCTATGTAATATGGGCAAGCCCTCCTCCCAATTTGCACCTATGGGTTACATGTCACCTCCTTGCACCCCTTAATAGGCACCCTTGTACAATATTTTGTAAAATGTTTCTAAAATTGTATTTAAATCTTAAATGCATTCAAATACATATAAATAAAGCTGATTAAAATATTTATATTAATAAAATAGCTAATTAAAATATTAATATTAATATAAAAGCTAATTAAAATATTAATATTAATATAGCATCCAGTATTACAAAGCGTAAGCAGTTGGCTTGTTTTTTTAGAAATGATTGCATCTTACAATTTAAGTACAATTAAAAATATGTCAACCCATGTAGACACATTTTTGTGTACATATGAGAGAAATTTGTATATGAAAATTGCAATTTTACTAACCAGCAATATTGATAAGCTTTAGGTGAATAGTAGTGCAATGTCAAAGCAAATTTTTTTATTTCAGCGCTGTAACGCTGACCGTTAGCATGCCTTTTACAATTTTTCAGCTGATTCATAAAAATTTCTTGAGAAAGCCCTTCAAATTTACTACTTATAACTTCACCATCATCACTATTCAACAAACCTTTTTGTTTTAAAGATTTCAATAGTTGTTGTAAACTATTTATCTTTAATCGCTGACGCCTAACTCTCTGTTGTAACAGTTTCAGTTTTTTCTTCAGCTTGGTTTTAGTTGGTGTAGAATGGGTAATAGGCGATTTTGTAAAGTTCAATCTCCTAGCAGGTGTTACTAATGTAAAAGTGCTGAATACATTTTGAAGGTGTCTTTAATAAAGGAGATATAGAGTGTGGTGTTTTGATGGGGGTTAAACTAACATTTGGTGGTGTAGTAGTGACAGATAAATCAATTGCAACTGATTCAATAGATTCCTGCGATTTCAATATTATAGGATTTAAATTAGGTGTAATTGTCATACTGGTACTTTGTAGTGGGGTTTCATGAATAGTTTCAATATTACACATTTTTTTAGGAGGTTCCAAACTTTCAGACATAAGAAGTGAAGGAACCGATTCACCTTTTAACATTAATTTATAACTTCCTCCAGGTCTTGGCACAAAATCAGAGGGTAAAAAATGGTCACTACATACTCTACTAGAATTATTCGGATTAAATCCTTTACGCTTAACTGCATCAATCCATAATTGTAGTTTATAGGGATCTTTTAAAGGAAACCTACAATTCATCAAATATACAAATAATAATCAGATTCAGGTCTATTTTTTCCAAATAGAATACTAAAAGTACTCACTTAAAAAAATGTTTGGAACAATCACGTTTCTGTCTGTTTGTACATCCGTGCACTGAACATGAGACAGGCATAATGGCTAATAATGTTTTTTAAATGTACGCAACTTTATTGAACCAGTCAAGTCGGTAACACACTATCAAAAGTCGCAAAGTGTAATACTTTATGGCCTACCGTAACGTCGCAAATCTCTGTATTGAGTATTCGAAATTCATAATATGGTGAATGATAATAAGTATAGCATTATCAGTATCCTCATGATAAGAATATATGTAAACATTGCCTGCTTTGTAAATGGCGGCCGACTTCAATATCGGTCACTACTGTTGTACGAAGACGGCTATCTAGTTGTTGTATATATCTATGATTATTACATTACAATATTATAAAGTCACTAAACTTAAGACATTGCACTATATACAATAGCACAGAATAACATATGAAGAGTGAATACTATTAGAACAATTTAGCTAACTGTTCTGTTGTAAATAATATTATAATGAATAGTAATTATGAATATGAAAAAGCCTTGTGGAGAAGAAAAGTGTTAATAATTTGTGCAATGAGACTACTAGCAAAGAGGCATGTGTATAATCTAATAACTATTCTTTAAATACTTGTCTGATTATTTATTAAATATTATAAAATGTAAAATAAACTTAATTTGATAGGAATTCCAAAAAGAGATGGTATGTGCGGCCAATTTTTCAAGAAAGAAGGAACTTGGATCACCACACTTTATTAATTAAAGAATATCAACTAAACAATTCTGCTAAATTTTATAATTTTATGAGAATGAGTTCTTCCAATTTTGAAGATTTACTTAGTATGGTTGGTTCATTAGTGTACCGAATTCCAACACGACCTGATGTTTTGTCTCCAGGTGAAATTTTGTCTGCAACTATAAGGTAATTGCCTCATATACATTGTGATTTCTTATACATGCTCACTCCTATTTTTCCCTTAATATTAAGTTTATTCAAATTCTGATTTTTAGCATTTTTAAGTATTGTTAGTAGGTTAAATTAAAGTTCTAAAAAGTAGTTTCTGAGTTGTTAAAATGTTTGTACTTAGAATAATATTAATATATTAATAAATAGTTATGAAAAATGACACAAGAGCCCAATATTGTTGGGCCCCCAAATAGAAATTTACTGGCTGCGTGCCTGATTGATAGATCAATGTTCTAATCATCTAAGCCCCAAATCTACCTAACCCATTGCCATAGTCCATAGACATATTGTCCTTAATACACAAAGTTATACAGCTCAAAACTACATGCTCAAATTTGAAATCAGAATTTGAATGTATAAAAAAAGCTTAAAAATAAGGTGAACATGCTTAAAGAATCACCCTTTATATATTGTATAGATATAAATTATCACTATAAATATATTGCTCTCAGTAAAAAAACTTTAATGTTCAAAAAGTTTGTAATTATTAATTGTGCTTAGGTATTTGGCTAGTGGTGATAGCATGTCAAGTATTATGTATGCTTTCCGAATAGGAGAATCAACAGTGTCAATTATTGTTAGAGAATGTTGTTTGGCAATATGGAAAGTCTTGAAATTAAAAGTTAATTCTATTTTATAAAACAATAAACTATAAGTATAAATATTCCATTAAAAAAAATGATGTATTCATTGGTTGAACAGTTGTCAGTTTATGAAATTTAGGTTGTCAACATTCTATAAAACAATTTTGAAATTAAACTTAAGATTAATTTTTATTATTTTTTAGCTAGACAATAGACGTATATAACCTTACATCTTTTACAATTTAAATTATATATTTTTTCTTTAATCTAGGTTTTATTTACCCCAAGTAAACAAGGTTGGATACAAAAAGCAAATGAATTCCATAATAATTGGAACATGCCTAATTGTATAGGCGCTTTGAATGGAAAACATATTGTCCACCAGGTGCTTACCTATCTAAATAATAATATCTGTCAGCCTTTGGAAGCCTTGCATCCCAAAGATGTCTTCTTTTTTCAACTTCAATAATCAATTGAGTACTAAAATCTAATAGTTTGGTTTCCTCTTCTACAACAGATGTATTTCGTATTTCAATCTCTTTGTCCGCTTCATCATTAAATTCTTGCATCAAATGTCTAAAGGAGCTTGTGGTGGCAACGGTCCGAGGCTTTATAGATTGACATTTTGGCATCTCTATTCAATAAAATTAATAATACCATATATTAAAGATATTAACAGTTACCTACTACTATTACATTTAAATATTAAAGATAGGCACAACTAATAACAAAATAACAGTTTTGTATTTATTGATTATTTTTTGTTCAAAATAATTAAAATAGAAGTTTTTTTCTATTAAATTTTGAATATTTTATGACTACTAACTAGTACTAACCTTTAGGTGATGCAGAGTTGTGGCAGACATGTTTGTCATTTGTAGCTAAAAAAAACATTTTGCACAGCGCACATATCCGGCCCTAAAATAAATACATATTTTGAATGTGAATTAGTTCATGACATTCGTGTAGTTTTTGTATGATTGTATCGCAGAATACTAACTACATACAACTTGGAATTTATCTTGAGCTCGAGAATTCATGTTTTCGAATAACATTTATAATTTATATTTTTAATTTTTAAAATAAAAATATAAGTTTTTTAAAACATAATGATAAATATTAAATAATAACAACAATAATTAATTTCGGCATTCTATTAATATTTTTATTTGATAATTGTTTTGGTAACCAGTAACCACAAAATTTTAAACATTTGACTTGAATAGGATTTGATCCTATTATCTGGTATCTGCAAAATAACTTGGTATTTACTTATAATCATTGTGGTTAACCGCTAGGTAACCACAAGATTCAGCCAATCACAGTGCTGAATTGTTTTTCCGGAAATCACGGATCACGGATAACGGAGCAGTGTGAATGCACCTTTATGCCGCATCCATTAGTTTAATATCAATGGGTTAAGACTCCCTTTTACAGGGTTGCCATGTACAATAACAAAAAAAATGTACGACCTGTTTGACATAACTATGAAGTGATAACTGAATAACTGATAACTGTATAATGTAAGCACAGCGCTTAGCACCAGGAGTTGTACATGTTTTCCTTTTCGGCTTTTCATTGTCAAGTACAAGTAACCCAGCTACTCATACTTTGTATTTGATTTAAAAAACGTTGAGTTGTTTTTATTTTGTTTAATTGTAAATTGTCTTTATTCATTTTTTTTTTTTTTAAATGCCGAGCTGTTTTTGGCTGTAGCAGAAATGCGAAATGCAAAATTGCTAATATCTCTTTTTATAAGTAAGTTCTAATGAATAATAACCGTTATTTGATCATCTTTATTTATATGTATTTTATTTATACATAAATGTGTTTTACATTCTTATAATTATTATTTATTATTATTCAGGTTCCCAGCTAAAGAAAATATTAGAGGAAAATGATTGAATTTCGTAAATGAAAATGGTTTAAATACAAATGATATCACTAAGAACAGTTTATTATGTTCTGCTCATTTTGATTTAGAAAGTTTGATTTTCAATAAAAATTAAAACATGAGGGTTTTAAAAAAAAGTGCTGTTCCAACTTATATTGTTGAAAGAGTGAAAAATGTAAGTTTTGGTTTTATAGTATAAACAAAAAATTCCTAAACATATTATATTATTGCATTTTAGCCAATATTTATTCAGAACTAGTAAAAGCTATCCTGTCAAGTGCTTCAAACATAGATGTGCCTAGTACAAGTGACAACCGTGATTTGTTTGAAAGGACTGAAGTCAAGGTGAATAACATATTTCAATTATTACACATACCTAAATCAAATCAATTATGTTTTTTTATATTAATAAACTATTTTCTGTCACATTTATAGGTGTGAAATTGGTTACAAACTGTCAGCTCATTTTCTATCCAAAAAGTTGTGTGGAAAACATTTTGAGACAAATTTGGGCATGAATAACCAAAAGAATCAATGGATATATGTACAAAATAAATACAGATTACAACTGCTATCAGAAACCCACAACTTGAGGTATTTCTTATCAAAATTCTGATTGGTGTTCATCAACACTTAAATAAACCTGTTGTGCATGAATCATATACAGCTTAAATTAGTAAGTAGTGATATCACAACAATTAATAGTATATTAATTTTATTTTTGTTTCCAGTGAAGCATTTAAATATTTGTTCCACACAACAACATGGCTTTGGAAAAATTATTTGGACAAAAAGTATCCTCAAAAGAAATTCTATGTACTATTTTAAAATCATTTGAATTTTATTTATTTTACTTTATTAGGTAAAATTAAACTCGGTGGATTGAGGTGGAAAAACCTACTGGACTACAATATTGTAGGTGGACATTTGACATTTTACCACATTCAGAGGATCAATTATTATATTTTTATGAAACATAGCTGTGGCCCATAGAAAGTAATTAATTATTTAATGGATATTTTTATAAGTCAGTTCCATATCCATAAAATATATTTATCTTTTTTAAAGTTATAACTTAAAACAAACCGATTTTTAATGTTTAGTATCGTGTTGGTCTGTAAAGCCATTTATAAATGTCCTAAATCATAATACATATTTCGTAAATTAGTATTCATAGCTTAAATCAAACTTTTATTCCCCAATTGGTTTATTATTCTTTTTAATTATGTAATATGTTACTATTTATAGTAACAAGACTAGTTATTAGAAGTATTTATGCATAATTTAAGTAACTTTTGGCAGTAATTGACTACTCTAACTATTTTTGACCATTAAATGTTAGTTTATTCATATTTTTGTAATTAATTGCACACAACCTTGATATTTTTTCATATAATATCCAAAATTATAACTGCTGGTGTAAAATTTCAACTTCAGGTCTTCACCTAACCTATGGTTACAAAGTGTTTATCTTTTTAAATACTGATTTAGATTATCTGTGTATAAAATTTTGGCAATTCATTCAAATCAAATTTTTATTTCAGAAAAGTGTTTTGGGAAGGTTGACATCTATGATGACCACATTTATTGTACCTTTTATATTGGATTGATCATTGCTGTAACGTCAAGTGAGTTTTTTTTTTAAATATTAAATATAAATTAAACAAATCAAAACACTAAATGCCGTCCCACTTTGAAATATCAGACTGCGGACTGTCAGTTATGCAGATGTATGAAATGCATGACTGGTGTGGTTACAAATTGTGTTTTAAAAGTTAAAACTATTTAGTCACAATTTTTAGTGTGCTTTAGCTCTAAGGTCTACTTAACAATTGCTATATATTTTAATTTCTTCATTTCTGACACAATAAACAGAAGAAATCATTAATTGCGTAATTAACAATTCTGTTTTCTTTAGGGATGCAATTAATGGCTATCCAGCGACAACACTGAGAACACGACACCCATTCTACATATTCATCATCCTGTTGACAACGGTGCTTATCTGAATGCCAGTTACAATATAAGCATATGTTTGCCATGTCTTCAGAATTTTCTAAGAGATAGGTCTTTAAATATTCTCTGTGAATGTTAGGATTGAAGTCTAAAGTGAAATTAGAACTGTCCATAATTGCAAATACATAGTAAATAACATAAATTCCACAGTTATATGTGTCTTTTTGTATTGGAATGTTTTCCAAAGGGCACACAATCGGTGTTAATGATGGACACTGTTGTTCATCGTTGCCGTAGGTAACGTTTGATTTCAATTTTTCAAATAATTTTTTGAATCGAAGTTTTGGTATTCTATCATTTATATCGTATGGACTACTTGGGTCCACAATGTAACATTGTTTGGTTTTGAAATTTATAAAAACTACAATCCAGTGAGAATTATTATTTACTAACCATGGCATAATAACCATACTGTTGTGATTGAAAGTAATTTTATCGTGCTCTTCTCCGATTTCACTTTTTTCCATCAGCTGTGTAACACAATTGCATGATAAAATGTGTGTGTTTTTTAAATTTATTTTATGTGCATATGACAACAGACATATATCTATGACAAAGTTACACAACCAATTCTCTCCAGACAATGCATCAAAGTCTGATATGTACAGTTCTGTCATGATTTCACAATTTTGATCTCTAGGTATGTAATTGTATATTCCAACTAAATAATCTTTATTTTTTGGCATTTTAATTCGTTTGTAATACGTCAAATCTTTAGGGAGCATATTTTGGTATAAATCTATAGACTGAGCTAGTTGTCGAAACGGAGATTTATGACTGCCAGGTGTCGAAACTGATTTCATTAAACAATTTTCTGACAATGGCTTACTCAAATCATTGACAACCACACCGTTATTAATAGGCTCATCAACAGTGAACATAGCCTCATTGTCACATTCTAGGAACACAACGCTTTCAATATCATCGACCACTTTGGGCGAAAGGTTATTTTCATGTGCTGTAGTGGTCGAAGACTTTGGGATTTTTAAAGACAGTTTTGTGAATGGACGGTACTTGGTGGGTTGGAGATGTTTGTGTTGTTTCTCTTTTTTTCCCCAACTTTCTATTGCCTCAAAATTTTTATGGCTAGAAGTTTCTGAGATATTTATTTTCCCATTTCCTTTAATATTACTCTGTTTAGACTTACTGTCAAAATTAAGCGCACGAGTGCATTTATTTTTTCTAATATTGTACTTCATTTGTTTGTGTACATTCATGACGTGCTCTCTCATACGTTTTAAAAACCGGCCGCATTTTAACCTACGGTCGCCTTCTAGTATGTCAATTTTTACCGTCTTAAACCAAGATTCAACGGTAGCATTACTCTGCCGGATTTCAATGCCATTGTTTACTTTACTATTCATAATAGGTGTCCACAATGATAAGAATTAATCAATATGAATTCGTGTAAATATGATTCATCGTGATATTCATTAATAATTATATTTTCACTATTTACGGAAACATTTGAGACCTTAGATTTAACCTGTTCTTTTATCGACTGAAATCTACAGAACATTGTGGAATTACTCGTGTTAGATTCGCTTAGAAATTTATAAATGTCCTCGGAGTAATCTTTGCCTTCGTCGTTCGATTCTTTTGGCAATTGGTATTTATCATTACACTTGGCTTTCATTGTACTAATGGCATTTTTGGTGTCTCCTGTACTATAAGGTGACAGCAGTATTAGTGAAAATATTTTGAACCATTGTTCGACATCCTCTAAACTAGTTGTGTTAAAAAGTATACATATCCAATCAATGATATCATTTCTTTTCATTTTTTCTACAATCTTAGAATTGCCTGTCTCAGATTGGAAATATGTGTAGACATGGTTTACTATGATTTTTGTGTAATGGTTTACACATATATTTATGATGGTGACATTAGATCCGTCGTGGTTTCCAACCAATACTCATAGGCGGAAATTGGGGGGGGGGGCTTGAGGGGTCTTAGCCCCCTCAAAACGTACAAATAGAAAAATTAGCCCCCTCAATTTTTGGTCATTGCACTACTTACATTTATCAAATGGCGAACGCAGTATTAATTTAGAAGCTTTGACTTCAGTACTTTCCGAAACTATATACCCTAACATGTATAAGCTTATGCAAGTTGCACTTAACCTTCCTATAAGTTCGTCTACGTGTGAACGTAGTTTTTCTGCGATGAGAAGGATTAAAACATGGCTGAGGTCATCCATGTTACAGAATAGATTTAATAACTTAGCTATAATTAGTATTGAAAATGATATTTCTAAAAAATTGATAAAGAAGCCATACTAGATTTATTTGCACAAAAAAATAGATATATTATTTTAAAATAAATATTTTCTAGTTTCATAACAAAGAGTTTTCATTGTTAAAATGTAATTATATGTATGAGTATCTAAGTTATATGCATAGTATACTATATCTATATCTAAAATAAATCACGCTTAAGTTTTGAATAATGTTTAGGGTAATATTATGTGTATATTTTTTTTTTTTTTGCTTTGATATGCAATAAAGTATTTTTAAATATCAGCCCCCTCTAAAATTATGGAGAATTTCCGCCTATGCCAATACTCCGAAACACCAATTAAGGTAGTCTAATATAGAGGTAAAGCCATTCCATCCAATACACAAGGCATTCATTTGGGCATAACTGAAATCTGTCACTATATTTGTGAATACTGGCCAAGTCAGTTTGTGTTTCAAAACGAATACTTTAAAAGCGTTCAACCATTGTGAAATTGCAACTATGTTGTGGGCTGAACTAATCATTTCAACAACGGGACACATGACACTCGAGTTTCTAGGTAATGGGACATTAACAACCAGAACATGGTACAGAACCCTTTTGCTGTTCTTGTCAATTTTCCTGACCAATGTACCGGTTGCATCCAAATACCCAGTAACTATTTTTTGTTTTTAATTAGATTTTTTATTATGTCCAACTGCTCGTTACTATAACAGTGCACTGACGGTATACCGACATGCTTTACAAAGTTGTTTTCTTTGTCATTACACATCAATACAATATCATGAAAATCATCTTTATCATAATCATCGGCACTTAAGGCCTCTGATCTGATTTTTCTGAAGACGTCATCTGATTTAATTCCTTGCAAATTACCACAATTCAACTGAGTGGGTGATGACATGCCAATAGCATCTGACCTGAAGGAAAACGCTTTAGTTTTTTTTAGCGTTTCTTTGTTCAATTCTCGCTGAAACTCTTTTACGTGGTTCGTGAGAGCATTGTCGTCGGGATTGTGATGGTAATCTAAACCAGAACTATACACATTCGCAACAAACATTCCGTTTTCAGACTGGACTCTAATCCTAAAAGTCTTACACCCTGCATGGCTACAATACATGTACACATTGCAATGATTTAGATAATATCTAACCCTTTTTGCATTAATAACGCATGTGTTATTTATAGTTCTTATGCGCTTTCTGAACATGATAGGATATTTGGTCTTTTCCAAAAGTTTTTTACCATTGACATGTGTATATATCATATAGGACCACTCTTTATATGAAAATTTGAAAATTCCTTCAAAAAACGAACAATCATCGTTGTCGTATTGTTTTGGGAAACAATTTTTTGTTACCAAAGGCAGCACAACACTAGACTTAACTGGGGTTTTCTTAAAATATTCATTCCTAAGGGGACTTGGAACAAGTCCAACATGTCTTCTGCTTTCTAATTTACTTGGAGTAACAAGATCAGCTTCATTGCTAATGTTTTCTGGTAGAATTGGGGTACTACAAGGTATTGCTGGATCCCTTATCATCCAACTGAAATCACTCTGGGGTGATACACTCGTGTATTCCAGTATGTCTTTTTGAACAAGTTCGGGCTCTGTGTGATCAGAATATAAATTGGAATTTTCAAGACCATTATTCTCAATGGCAGCATTCAATGGATTAGACAAAGACACGTTGAAGTGTTTTTTATATTTTCTATACACTTTATAACAATTAACACTATTCGCAGCGACTTTTATGTGTTTACAGATGTCACTTAGAGTTTTGTTATTGTAATTTACAAAATCATTAGATGTGTAATTAAATTGTTCAATACATTTTATTATTGTACTATTATTCATTTCTGATGTATTAATTACATCATTACTGTTCATAGTTTCAATGTACTTATGAAGAGATGAAGTTTTTCTATTCATAGCATTTACTATTGATTTTATTAACTTGTGATCATTATTTTTCTTAAAAATAATATTGCAAATGTTAGTTACACAACTGTCAGAAACCGAGACATTCTCAAAATTCAATCCCGGATATTCAGTCTTAATATAATGAGCTATCTCTTTCAATTTATCTTTTAAACTCATTTTTAAGCTTATAAATTGATTAGTGTGTCTGAATTAAAAATACGTCAACACTTTTTTAGCTGCCTGAGATTAGATCTCTTCGACAATTTCGTGTCTGAATTAAAAATTCGTAGACACTTTTTTAGTTGCCTGAGATTAGATCTCTTCGACAATTTCGTGTCTGAATTAAAAATTCGTAGACACTTTAGCTGCCTGAGATTAGATCTCTTCAACAGCTCAAACTAAAACTTAAACTACAGCTAAATCTACCACTAAAACTAATTTTTTTTACCACTACAACTAAAACTACTTTTTTTATATTTTTTTGGTTTGTTTAAAACTACAACTTAAATTACTGAAACTACAACTATAACTTAAATTACTGAAGCTACAACTATAACTAAAACTACTTTTTTTGGTTTTTTATTTTTTAAATATTTTTTTGGTTTGTTTAAAACTACAACTTAAATTACTGAAACTACAACTACAACTTAAATTACTGAAGCTACAACTATAACTAAAACTACTTTTTTTGGTTTTTATTTTTAAAATATTTTTTGGTTTGTTTAAAACTACAACTTTAATTACAGTACCTAAAACTACAACTATAACTAAAACTACTTTTTTTTTTTTTAAGACTACAACTTAAATAACTGAAACTACAACTACTACTACCACTAATACTAATTGTAAATACTCTGAAATTTGTTGTGATACTGCTGTAGGTGGGCTTGGAAATTGATGAGAAGAAAACAGGATCACAATACCTGAAAAATGTTTAAAATGGATAGGTTTTAATTTTAAAATTACAAAAATGTATCATTTACAATAATTATACGCTTCTGTTTTAATTCATCATTTAACTTGTGAATAATATGACAATAACAGACATGGTGAATACAATTAAGATTAATTTAAATACCTAGGTATACTGATAATGAACAAAGTTTTAATGATCAAACATTATAAACAGATACATATACCTATTTGAATTGTAAACCAATTATTCTACTATGGTAATTAATTCATATTTTAAAACAAACCTAACCTAACTTAATTTCATAATTTATTTATTAAAAAAAAACATTAACTTAACCATGTATGTACTGACAACTAACACTTTTTCAACATAAATATATACTAAGTAATTATATATTATATAATTTTTCACTTGAGAATTAAATCTAAAATATAAAAAGGATACAACAATATTGTGTTAAATAACAGATTCAAGTAGGTATTCAACGATGAGTTCTTGTAGTAAACCATGATATTTAAACAGTAAATGTAGATGGCAAGACAGAAGAAGATAAATTATTTATAAATGCAACATATTATTGTAGTCTTGTCATCAAATTAATTTTGTAACAGCTTATGAGATGAAATCTGCTGTTCATGCTGAAATTCAAAAAAATATACGTTTTTATCATTACTCTTCATATCTTATAGAATTAGGTTGTTACCATGGCACCACAGGTCACAATTTTGATTTAAAAAGTGTTTGGTGTTATGTTATTCATTATGTACCTATCAATTTGTAACCTAACTGGAGCCACGGAAAACAGCGTTCCAAGTCCCTACACTGTGTAGAATCAACATTTAAATATTTAAACATTTATTTTAATTTTTAATTGTATGTATTTTTCTTTCAATCAGAATTAGAATTAGGTATCTATTAAAATAATAATGAACATTGGTCTTTCTATGTTTGTTATGTACCTATTTATTGAATAATTTATGTTTGTAATTTCTGTAAATTAATTTATAAATAAAAATCTATAGTGTTATTAAAAAAATTAAATAGAAATCTATAAATTTGTTTCCTAAAAATAATTGTTTAAATTACCTTATTTCATAAAGTGTAACAATAAAATTAAATAATAATTTATTACTTAATTATAATAATATATTTTGATTACATCACAATGTTTAGGAGGAAATAATATGAACAATTAAAAAATTTAATTTAATAAGATTTATTTTAAATTATACATATTATAGCTCTAATTTATCAAATGGTGAGTTCACATCACTAATCAGGGCCGGATTTAGGGGGGGGCCCACGGGGCCCAGGCCCCGGGGCCCCCACAAGATTCTATTAATAAGAGGCCCCCACAAAATGATTACCTTTTTTTTTTTCTAGTAATTTGCAAAACAATATACTATTTTTTTTTAAGTTTGAAAATTGGTGCTATTAGTGTGTGATAAAACGAATCACTAGATTGTGAGGTAATTTTTTCCATTTCTACTTAATTATAAATAGTAAAGAAAATAGAAAAGAAAAGTATGTTTATTATAAATAACTTGTACATTATATTTCTTTAGTATTTTATTTTTATATTTGTATATTATAAAATAACGTTGTACCTTGAACTAATGTACTAAATATTATTTAATGTATCAAATTTTTTATTGAAAATAATTTGAAGGATTTATTTTAGTTTACATTAGCATCAAATATATTTTAATAACAACTTATTTAATGGTTTTGATGTACTAATTTAAAAAAATAAAAAGAGATGACTTTAAAGGTTACTTGTACTTACTTATTAATTGTATTAACATTATATAAATCTGTATTAATTATGTTCAATAAGCAAAATTGACGTGATAAGAAATTAATAGCATGATGAGAGAATAACTCATCGGTAATATAATTTTAAAGTTTTAAAGCATGTAGATCAACTAAAAAATCTTATATTTCAATCTTGTATGGGCCCTGGGGCCCCCACAACATTAAATCCGGCCCTGTCACTAATCGAAATCAAAATGTCATGAAGTAAATCGATCATCCGAAAATTATATTTAAAACATGACTTGCCATTTAAGACAGTACACACATATCAATTGTTGTCTTTGTCTTACAAGTACGTAACACAGCAAATTTAAGATCATCAGATCACAGTTAATTCTGTAAGTTTATAAATTATAGTATTATAGTAATATGACCTATAATGAAACTTTATTGAACTTGATGTTTAGAACATTATCTGTGTTTGAGTGTGGTTTTTTTACGATAACTTCATTTTTAGGTGAGTTATGACTGTTATGAGCATTTTTAATTTACGATTTTTTATATACGCATATCTTGCTACAAAATTTAATTACCGTAAATCAGGTATAAAAATCTGAGTCATTTTAACCTTACAAATTAGTTGGCCAACAATATATGAAATAAAAATATTCTGTAGAATTAATAAAACCTGATTTTTTTTAAACAATTTGACGTATTTAAATTGACAAAACGATGGTTGATTCAAATAAATACTCGATCAATTAATTCATAATTTTATCCAAAATATTGATAAAAATAACGCAATCAAATAATAACTTGTATTAATTTATTATTTAAATCAGGTAACATACGTTGTACTGCTAAATTAATAAACATTTTATAAATACTTTATTAATAATTAATACTTATTGTTAAATCGATCCACATTTTTATTGAACACACTGGTATATTTGATTGAGTGATACGTTATATTTTATTATTATTATTATTGGCAGTGCTCGCAATGATTAGGATTTGAGTAAAGTCAGTATGTGAAAATCATACCAAATTATATGATATATAACCACTTTGCGGACTATATTATACTTATGTAAATAATTATTAACTATTAGTGAAATATTCGGAAACTTCTCACTTCCTAATTAAAACCCACTCTGGTCTTTCGCGTTAAATGTGCCTTCCAACATAAATAACTAATTTTCATTTGTATCATACTTGGGTGGTCTGACTTGGGACGAACAACATTAAGCGTGTCGCACTACACACAATTTTAGGGACTGTTAAGTACTGAAATATTGATAACCAACTTAATTTAACCCTATAGATTATATAGGCTATAATAAAAATTCATAAAAATAAATATTTTTAGAAATTACATAAGAAATAAGAAAGCAAACTGAAATATTGAGCATAATAGAATTTTTTTCAGAACTTAAATATTTCGTTTTACTGCGAAATTACAAGAAAAAATATTTAAATAATCCTGTATAAGTATGTATTCTAAAGATATTCTCAATATTATGATAGAATAATTTAGTGGACACTAAACCCGCATCTATTGAGTTTGTTTTACACAAACGTACCACATGGCAAAAACTGTTTTACGCGGCCTGCGGGACAATTTACTCCTTCTGTAATTATAAACTTATAATAATAGAAATATTGAATTACGCAGTGAAAAAAAAGGCGTTAAAAAAATGTAAAAATTTCGAGGTGAGGCGGATGCGTGGTTAGTCAGAACGTTAGGATCACTCCGGTGCGCGGCCCGTGACGGACCACATTATGATGCACAGTGGAGCAATTGATGTATACTGATCAGTTAATGATCAATTACCGTTTCAAATGCTAATCAAGACAAATTATAATTTGTAACACGAACTAGTTATTCACTAGTGTCTGCCGTTCGGCTGGGTTGACGTTGACTACTACTTGCGCCTCACGATAGAATAACATCGGTTTTGTCGTATATATACTTGACACATCGGCCCCAGCACAACTAGTGAGAGCCAGATAATCAGAACTTACTTTAGTCATGGAGGCAGCTGTTCGGATACCGCTCTATCTTGCGGTGGCGTGTGGTCGCCACTAGATTTCTCACTACTAACCGGTAGAGCGCATTGCCTTTACCACGGAAGTGACTGATTTTAAGAGGACGTGATACTGGTAAATTTTATTCTCTCTCTCTCTCTCTCTCTCTCTCTTATGAGTGCGTAACATAACAAATTTATGCTCAGCAGATCACGTGTAGGTGTAGCTTCGTTAGTTTAAAAATCTGTATCTATGTATTTAAGCGAATCGACCTCTTATGAAACTTGACGGTAAGAACATTATCTGTGTTTGTATGTAAGTTTTTTCACAATAATACAATTTTTTAGCAAGTTTTGTGTACATAAAATTTCATAAATTAGAATGTTCGTAACTCACTTTAATACAAACCATCGTAAAAAAATCCACATACAAACACAGATAATGTTCTTACCATCAAGTCTCGTAAGACGTCGATTCACTCTGATTTTTAAACTAAGGAAGCTACGAGCGATTTGCTGAGAGTAAATTTGATATGTTATCATGCACTAACAAAACAGAGTCAACAAATGCCAGTGTTACGTCCTCATCATTTTAGAAGTGCGTGTGAGATGTGTATAGCTTATTGTATATTTGTATCATAAGTGATCATTAGTGATGTGTAAGATTAACGGGCATCGCTCGTTTCCGCCAAAAACCGGTTCACTGATTTAGGTATAGCGTTTTTCCGCCAAAAACGAAAAAGGTATGATTCCCGTTTCCGCCAAAATTTATTTTTGTGAAAAGAGTAAAAGACGTTTCTGTCAATTTGGGAACCATGTTCAAATATTATATATTCTTATCATATAAAAATATTTTTATTATTATAAATTATAATACAAGTACCTAGATAATAATAATACATTATAATTAACTATTTCAAATTATAATACAAGTATAGGTCAAATATAATCTCAATAGAGCTTTGAAAAAACATATCGTTATTTTTAAATAATTAAAAATGTCACAAAAAATATTAACAAATTCTATTTTGAAAATCGTATTAACTGTTGTTAAACTCATAACGAACAGAACAGATACTGAATTAAAATATAAGAATTTAACATTAGTCAGATAATTATTGTGTGCGAATTACTCGTATAAATAAACTATGATACAGTGTATACTTCCTTCCGTTATCGACGATTATCAACAATTATCGAAGATTATCGTTGTATATATTATTGTTGTACCTATTTCCAATTTCGCATAAAAAAAAGCATACACCATAAATTAACATAATTATATTATGATAAATAAGTTTTAAAAACAATAAGAGCATAAATAGGCAGTAGAGTTAAAATAAAAGCATACAATGAAAATAAATATTAATCATAAAATAAATCAAGCTCAATTAAAATTTAAAAGTATTTAACATGCACAAAAACTAAAAAAATGTATACTAACTTATGAAATGACAGATCTTTCCAATATCACTAGAGCTGGTACAATTGAAAGCACTACAAAAATGTACCATTTTGAATTACTTTTTGTCGTATTTCTTTTAATTAAGCTAAAATTTAAAAAAGTACGAAAAAATTTGAAATCAAAGAAATATTATTATATTTAACGTCGAGAAATCATAACATATGATGTATGATAGAAAAAGATAGCAACACCATTCTTATCTGTTATCCTTTTCTAACAGGCTAGCTCGGTTATATTTACATTGGTCTTATGGCTGGTAAGCATTCCAGTTATCATATAGACTCTATATTATAGAGTTCAATGACTATCACGCGCTTGCAAAGATAATAATTGGTGTTATCGCCACATTATCGCTATTACGAAATTTGCTATCATTTATTATTTGTTTAATTAACAAATCGGTTGTCGTCTACCACTCGTAATTTTCAAATTTTTTTTGGCATAATATACATAAATTTCATTTTACTTATTAAATATAATATGAGTAAACGAAGTATAAGTAGTTATTTCAATCCCATTTCGGTCACATCAAATGTACCGGCTAAGCCTCTAGGACGGAAGAACCCTAAGAACTACTGGAAATCCAAACTTCAGAAATACAATCGAGTCTAGACACATCAAATGTGCATAATGTTTTTGACATAAAGCTGTTAGTTGGTAAAAAATTAGCCGATGCTGAAAAATTTCAACATTTCAACATTTTGAACACCAGGTAAGAACTCAGTATGTCCTTCTACTCTGCATGGAAAAAAACAATTAAGATTTCAATTTGGATGGTTAGAAAAATGGAATTGCCTAGCTTATAGTAATATAGAAGGGGCGTCAGTCGTTTCCGCCAAAAAACTCGATTTTCATTTCCGCCAATTATTGTTTCCGCCAAAACGAAAAAGGTTTGATTTTCATTTCCGCCAAATTCATTTCTGCCTACCTGTCTAAATTATAGTTTGAGAACCATTTAGAGTTACCCAGGGGCCACCACGAGGGGGTGGTTCTCATTGACCCCCAAAAATTATTTGACTTAATTTTTGGATTTAAGTTAAACATTTGAATTTGAATTAAATTAAGTCAATTTATTATTAATTAAGTCTATGTATATATCTAGTAGTAGTTCTATACTTCTATAATTAATTATTAATTATTATTTTGAATAATGATTGCATACCTTTTAGATTCTGAACGAAGTGATGAATGTATTGATTTTACAATAATGTGTTTTTTTTTTTTTTTTTTTTTTTGTGTCTGTGTACAGCATAACCAGTCGAAATAATGCTTCGATTTCAAACTTTGGGGGTGGTTTCCGATGTAAAATTGAAGATCCTTGGTGCATTATAGAGGTCAAAAGTAAACATTTTCCAACAGTTTTCAAAAAAATCGAGAACAACAAAAAAAAAATGACAGAAAAACGGGAATTTTTACGCAAAATCAGTTTTCGACCAAATCGATTTTTTTATATGGTTGTAATTCAAAAAATAATCACTGTAAATACTTGAAATTTTCACCAAATGTTTATGTTAGTGTTCTCTATATACAGTTTAATTTTCAAAAGTTTTTGACTTTTTTTGAGTTATTTATAGACCACTGAAATTTACACTTTTTTGAGAATTTTTTTTTGAAGTGTCGGTAAAAAAATGTTGGACGACCAAAAAAACTTGAAAATTTAATACAAGGTTCCTTATGAGTTTTTCTTATTGTAGCTAAAAAAAATTAAAAATCGTAAGTCACAATTTTTTTTAATAAGCTTTTATAGTTCAAAATTTTACGAAATCTGTAGAAAACGCGAAAATTTGCAAGTAATTTTGAAGTTGAAAAATCATAAAATTTTTTGCGTTTATAACTAAGGATTACAAATACAACACTAAGTTCTCTATAAGTTTTCCTTCAAGTAGCTATAGAGAAAACTCGAAGTATCATTATAGAAAAAATTTTAAGTGCGTTTGAATTTTAAATTTTTACGAAATAGCGTAACGATAACGATTTTAAATATTTGTTACTATTCAAAAAGTATAAGTCCTAGATACTTGAAAATTTTACCAGTTATTAGGATTGGTATTTTCTTTACATGATTAAATTTTCAAAATATTTTGACTTTTTTTGAGATATTTATAGACGACTGAAATTTTCAATTTGTCTGAAAATTTTTTTTTGAAGTGTCGATAAAATTTTTTTGGCCATATCAAAATACTTGAAAATTTAATACAAAGTTCCTCATAAGTTATTCTTAAAGTGATTAAAAAATTATAAGAATACATTGGCACAATTTTTTTTTATAAGCGTTTATAGTTCAAATTTTTACGAAATCTGTCGAAAATGTGAAAATTTGCAAGTAATTTTGAAGCTGAAAAATCATAAAATTTTTTGTGTTTATAACTAAAGATTAAGAATACATCACTAAGTTTTCCATAAGTTTTACTTCAAGTAGCTATAGAGAAAACTCGAAGCGTCATTATAGGAAAAATTTTAATTGCGTTTGAATTTTAAATTTTTACGAAATAGCGTAACGATAACGATTTATCCTGAAACGATTTTAAATATTTGTTATTATTCAAAAAGTATGAGTCCTAGATACTTGAACATTTTACCATTTATTAAAATTGGCATTTTCTTTACATGATTTAATTTTCAAAATATTTTGACTTTTTTTGAGATATTTATAGACAACTGAAATTTTCAATATTTCTGAAAAATTTTTTGGAAGGGTCGATAAAATTTTTTTGGCCCTATCAAAATACTTGAAAATTAAATACAAAGTTCCTCATAAGTTATTCTTATGGTAATTAAAAAATTATAAAAATACATAGGCACAATTTTTTTTTATTAGCATTTGAAGTCTTAATTTTGACAAAATTCATAAAATTCGCTAATAATTTTAAACTAGAAATTCATAAAGTATTTTCCTTTTATATCTAAGATTTGAAAATTCAATACAAGGCTCCTAACATATTTTTACAATAGCAGTTGAAAAATAAAATAAATTCATAGTCTCAATTTTTTTTTATAAGCATTTAAAGTTTAAATTTTGACTAAATACATAAAAATTACGGCAATGTTCAAATTATCTTAGATCGAAATTCATAAAAGTTTTTCTTTTTATACCTAAGATTTGAGAATTTAATACAAGGCTCATAATATATTTTTACAATAGCAGTTGAAAAATAAAAGAAATATATACGCACAATTTTTTTTTACAAGGATTTAAATTTAAATTTTGACAACATACGTAAAAATCACGAAAATTCGCAAATTATTTTAAGCTAGAAATTTATACAAAATTTTCTTTTTAAATCAAAGATTTGAAAATTTATAATAATCTATAATATATCCTAGACTGACAAATCATCTCCGTTCAGAATCGTTTTTCGTATACAATGATATAGGTATCATTGCATTCAAATTTAACCTACCTTAGTCAGAGGTCCATCCCACCGCCAAATGTACAGCAGAAGCGACATCCACTTACCCGCTTTTTTTAAAAATGTCATTCTTGAAATTGTTTTACTTTTGTATTCGTCTATTGCGTTTGTTGTTCTTTTCACTCGTTCTTTTATATTACATCTTACAGGTTTTTGCATACCTAAGTTGCAACTGTTAATTTGAATGTATACATTGTTTTGAACATTCGAGATTAAAATTTTTAAAAATGTATTAATATGTGGATGTGATTTATAAAATTGTTCATTAAAATGAGCGTGGAAAGATTCACAATTATTTGTTGTTCTGGATATACTTGCACTAAAATTGGACCATATTGTTGGCGGAAACACACTATTTTCAGAAATATAATTGTCAGTTAAATAATCAGCGTATTTATATTATGCTGACTCTTCTGGTATTATAGACATAAAATCGTCGACAAATGAATCTGTAACTTCTTGAGGATCTAAAAATGTTAATCCGAATGTAGTCCTTAACCACCCGTTTTCTTTATATTCTGTACTAAGCCCTAACTCTTGAATTTTACGGTAAAACACGATTGCGTACGGTCTGTATCGACATACGCAATCGTGAACATTAAATGTTCACGATTGCGTACGATTTTTATCTGCAACTTTGAAGCACTGTTGCCATTTTCTTATACTTATTAAGAAACATATAGAGCGCGTGGCCCTAAAAATAAATTCTAATATGATTGACTTTGGAATTGTCCAAGATCGACCGGTCGATTGCGATCGACTGTTAAGCGCTCAATATTGTTCTATATTATAGAACATATAATTTAAAATTAATTGAGATTCGATAGGTGATATTTAATAGGCGATAACGAAATCGGTTATTTTACTAGGATATTTTAGGATACTCGCACTCGATAATGATGGTACTTTCAATTATGCACCAACATTTTTTACCCAACTATACACAATAAATGGTTATAAAAATGGGTTTTATGTACCAGTGGTATACTTTTTATTACCAAATAAATCAAAAAAAATGTACGCAGACATGTGGTTGTTTTTACAAGAACTATGCGAAAAAATTGTTTTTAAAAATTTATTGGTTCTTAAACTACATTTGGATTTTGAAATCGGTGCCCATGAAGCGGCAAAAGAAGTTTTCCCTAACATCGAAATAGATGCATGTCGATTTCACTTAGGACAGTCTTGGTGGCGCAAAGTGAGTTTATTAAATTAAATAAATTAAAGTCAATAGTTAATCAATACATTTGGGTTATTTGTAGATTAATTCTGAAAAAGAACTTCGTTTGGCCTACACTAAAAACTCCGATTTGGGAAAATGGTTAAAACTTTTTTTTGGATTACCATTTTTACCTTTTCAAGATATCCAAAATGCGTTTGGTGAACTCATATCAATTTGTCCCGATTTAAATATTGGATGTTTGTTTTCTGACTATATTTTAAATACATACGTGGAGAATGGTTGTTTATTTCCACCAGAAATTTGGGCACAAGAGCCATCCGAAAATCCCCGGTAAATATTCAACTATATAATTGCTATAATAACTATTATTTTGTATTTATTTTTATCTTTTTTAAGTACGACAAATGGATCTGAAAGTTTTCATCGAACTTACAACGCTCAATTTCATAGCTCCCATCCTTCTGTTTATGTAGTTCTTTCAATTCTAAAAGAAACGCAAGTGGAAACATGTACGAAAATTCAATCAGTATTTAAAGGTCGGATTAAAAAAATGGAAAATGCTGATTTAATTCGTATAAAAGAAGCCATGAAAGAATATAACAAGTACAAAATTCATAGAAATATTATAACATATTTATCAAAAATTTGTTATTTAAGTTGTACCAAGGTATAACATTTTTTATTATATTATTTTTTATTATTTTATTTTGTATACTATAACATAATTGTCGAAAATTGAGATTTTTAAGTGGTTCCAAGTATAAAATTTTTTACTATATTTTTTTAACATTTTATTATTTTTAATTATTTTATTTTGTATACTATATTATAACATATTTGTCGAAAATTGAGATTTTTAAGTGGTACCAAGTATAACATTTTTTACTATATTATTTAAACATTTTATTATTTTTAATTATTTTATTTTGTATACTATATTATAACATATTTGTCGAAAATTGAGATTTTTAAGTGGTACCAAGTATAACATTTTTTACTATATTATTTAAACATTTTATTATTTTTAATTATTTTATTTTGTATACTATATTATAACATATTTGTCGAAAATTGAGATTTTTAAGTGGTACCAAGTATAACATTTTTTACTATATTATTTAAACATTTTATTATTTTTAATTATTTTATTTTGTATACTATATTATAACATATTTGTCGAAAATTGAGATTTTTAAGTGGTACCATAGCTTAAGTCATAAAATTTAAATTTTACTGATCAAAAATAAAAACATAAATTTGGCAACGTTGCACAGTAAATCGTACGCAATCGTTTGACTTTTGGGGTAAATATTAAAGTTAATGGTTTAACGTACGCAATCGTGTTAACGTACGCAATCGTGTTCTCAAAAAGATACATCGTACGCAATCGTGTGGTACCCGAATTTTACGATACCACGCTTATGTTAAATGAAAACAGCACCCAATAAGATTAGTTGAAGGCCAAATAGATAATACAGCATTATGAATACTAATCTCGAAATCGACAGTTACATTTTTAGGGTCAAAATTCAAATTTTTTTCATAACATTTAGTTTGAATATATTTAAAAGCTTGTGTATAAGTTTCAGAGTTTTTATTCTTCAATAAACAAAAAACAAGAGGTACGTAAAAATTGTTCTTTAAGCCGTGAATGGTAAATAACTGAGTAAAATATTTTGGACAATATTCAAATGTTCCGTCGACAAAAATTGTATGTGATTCGCATAGAAAAATTAAATTTGTTTCACAAGAAAATATAATGATATTTGTTTCTTGGTCGTTAATTAATAGAAATTCTTCGCCATTCGAGGTAGATGTGTTCGTATTATCTATTGCAGAATGTATCTCATTTAATGACGAAGGATTAATTGGAAATACATTTTTTCGTGCTCTATATATAGATTGTCGAATAGCTGAAACATCATTGACCGTAAAGGTTGAAACACTGTTATTTGTTTGAATTTCATTCAAAATTATTTTTTGAGGTCTTTCACTAATATCATTTATTGCTTTTCGCTTACAAGCATTCGTCACTTTTTGCCTATCGATATTAGAACATGGACCGTTGCATATGTGATCTACAGTACAAGTAATTAATACGTACCTAATTAGTTTTAAAATATTGAATAAAAAGTAAAATTAAAATAAATACATTTTTTAACATACCTGTTGTACTGATTAAAACATTGTCATCATCAACATAATTAAACAGTTGCGGTACAAGTTTTGATAAAACAGCGATACCGTGAAATATTTGTTTGGACAGATTTATACGAAAAATTAAATTTGAATCCATCAATCACAATCATTTTTTTACCACGTTTACTCGTTATGAATTCCATAATATTTCTATATATTATTCAATAATTAATAGACGTATATAATATTCACGATTCACGTGGACTCCTAATTTCGTCGTTGTTACTACTGTACTCACAGATCTGATCACAGAACTCCGATCCCGATAACACGGACACTGCTGATATATCTACACGTGATATAGATTAAATCGACTTATATTTATTTTTAATATTATATAGGTATTTCTACGTTTAAAATCAATTATCTCTTTATGATATCTTCAATATACAATGGATTATCGACATGGTACATTATGTACATCGATGGTCGATAGCACTACAGACAGACTAGGGGTTCTCAAACTCCAGCTCAATAATATAGGTAGAAATAGATTTGGCGGAAATGAAAATCAAACCTTTTTCGTTTTGGCGGAAACGATGACCGCCCTATAGAAGACGGTGCTTACTACAAATATTGTGTGCTTTTTTCCAAATGTAGAGATAGAAAGGGTAGTCAGCTATTAGGCCAGCTTTGCACCGAAGGTTTTAGCAAATGGAAACACGCTTTAGAAAAGTTTTCTACGCATGAAAAACTAACTACCATCAAAATAGTGTAATAGATTTTCAACAAATTTCGTCAATTATTACAGGAAAAGTGGATTCTGTTTACATTCAACTAAACAAAGAGGAAAAAATCTAGAAAGAAAATAATCGAAAAATAATAATTCCTGTGATTAATTCGGTAATCTTGTGTGGTAGGCAAGGCTTAGCTCTAGGACGTCACCGCGACTCTGGACCACTAAATATAGATGAACCATTAATAAACGAAGGCAATTTTAGGCCATTGCTAAGATTTTTTCTCAAGGCTACTACTTTATCTGGTGATGAAAGTTTTAAGTTAGCCAGAGAAAATTGTTCTAAAAATGCTCAATATATCAGCTGGAAAATTCAAAATGAAATAGTTCATATTTGTTATGATATTATTACTTCAAAAATTGTAAAAAAAATAAATGACAGTACTTTTTTTCAATAATAGCCGATGAAACGGCAGATATATCAGGTATTGAACAATTCGCTTTATGTGCTCGATATTATGACGTGAACGAAAAAAAAATGTGTGAGAGTTTTTTAAAATTTGTCCCAGTGGATGATGTTAGTGGTCAAAGCTTAGCAAATTATATTATTACCGAGTTAAAAGACTTAAATATTCAGATAAAAAATCTACGGGGCCAAGGCTATGACGGTGCCGCAAGTATGAGTGGAAAATTAAATGGTGTCGCAGCTTTAATTAGAAAAGAATATCCGAGTGTATTGTACATACATTGTAGTGCCCATAATCTCAATCTGTCCGTATCATATGCTTGCAATATTCAAGGAATAAGAAACACTATGGGTACTGTAGAAGCGTGCTATAAATTTTTAAATACTCCAAAACGACAACATTTTTTTTAATTTACATCTGGCTGAGTTGAAAAAAAAAGAATCTGCTTCTAAAAAGGAAAAACTTAAAAGACTTTGCCCAACTAGGTGGGTTGAACGTTATAATTCAATAGAAACGTTTAATGAATTTTTTCCTGCAATTATTTATTGTTTGGAAGAAATGATTACGTGGAAAGATATTGATACATCGAGTAAAGCTAATCAACTGCTTTTGGCATTGCAATATTCTGAATTTAATGTAGTCCTTGGTATTCTCTATTACATTTTTCAATATACACAGTCTCTTTGTAAATATTTACAAAATAAAAATATTGATTTGGTGGAAGCTGTTGAACATATTAATCTAGTAAAAAATCAATCGAGTTTTATTAGGGTTAATGCCACTACCGAATTTAACAAACTATTTTTTGAGATCAATAAAAGATTAAATGATTTTGAACTTTCTATTGAAATGCCTATAATATCTAAGCGTAAAAAAAACCGAGCTAATATCCCAACAAAAAATCCCGAAGAATATTTTAGAATCACTTTGTTTCTACCATTTCTTGATTTGTTTGTACAACAATTAAATGATCGTTTTGCTAATCATCAAAATACAATATGTGGATTTCAAATGTTACTTAAAAGTTTAGCGTTTGATGAAGAGAAACTTAGAGAACTCGTTGAGTTGTATACAAACGATGTTGATGATTTTGATCAAGTTAAATCAGAAACTATTTTATGGAATCGTTATTTGACTGACAGTAATATCCAATATAATAGTATATAATTCAAATACTTAATGAATGCAATTCCAGTTTCTTTCCAAATATTTATAAGCTATTGCAAATACTTATCACACTTCCAATTACTTCATGTGAGGCGGAGAGATCATTTTCCACACTTAAAAAAAATCAAAAGTTACTTGAGAAATACCACATCAGAAAGAAGACTCAATAGGTTAGTTACTCTCAATATCCACTACGAAGCAGGGCCGTATTTAAGGGGTGGTTCGGAGGGGCAATAGCCCTCCCTGGAATATGTCAAGGGGCGCCAAAACTTTTACGGAGACTATAAAAAAGTTTTCGGAAAAATTATAAATTATATTAATAATTAAAATATTATATTATAATACAAAATATTAAATATCAAGTAATTGACAATATTGTACAATATTGTTATTTGTTTCCCAATCTACAACCGCGGAATATTACTTCGGCCTCCGACTCCCGAGCGGCGAGCTCGGTCACGGCTGGTATTATTTATTTTTAGCCGTACGCCTGTATTTCCCATATCACTGGTAAAACCATAGACACAGTATTTACGGTTTGCCAACCCTCCTAAAATACTATTAGACATGAGTAAATTTATAAAAGAAAAACAATTAGTTACAATTTTTCCATATGTTGATGTAGCTTTAAGAATGTTACTTTGTAATTTGGCCTCCAACTGTTCAACCGAAAGGTCTTTTTCTACACTCCGTAGAATAAAAAATTATTTAAGATCATCTATGTCTTCAGAAAGACTTAATAGTCTTGCAGTTCTTAACATAGAAGCTACTCTTACAAAGAGCTTAAATTACTCAGACTTGATAAAATCATTTTCAGCAAAACAAGCAAGAAAAAAAACTCAAGTAATGGTTTTATATATTAATATTAAAATGTATTTAATAGTATGTTATATATTTTATGTTTATTTTATATTTTATTAGTATATTACATATTGTATTCTATTATTTTTAACCTAGCAAGAAAAAAAAAACTAAAGTAATGATTTTATATATTATATTGTATTTAATAATATGTTTATTTTATTAGTATATTACCTATATTCTGTTATTTTTTAATATATTAATAATATTTACCAGGCCATTGCAATTGCTTATTTTTTTTTTCATTTTATTTATCTAAATACTAAATCCATATAACACAAATCCCTATAATTAGTATTAGTAGTATTACTCACCAACTAGTTTTAAATTTAATTATATGCAAAGTGGGAAGGCGCTAAAATTTTGTGCCCACGGGCGCCAAAATCTTAAATACGGCCCTGCTACGAAGTCAGTGTAACACCTGAGGAAGTAATACACCATTTAAGCAGTAAAAAACATCGCTTGGATTTTATTTTATAAACTATACAACATTGTACATACCTACCTTTATTTTTTACATTTAACTATCATTTAATTTTATATTATAATTACAATATTTACACTAAACAAACAATTAAATTTGCATGTTAATTTAAAATAATTATATTTTTGGACCCCTCATAAAGTTATGGATGTCGTTTGTTGCCAACTTCATAACCGTTTTGTAGGAATGAATGAAGTGTATAATTTATTTAATTTTATGAGCCCTAGTGTATTAATTTCTCTTCCAGAAAAAGATATAATGTAATATTCACAAAAGATTCAATTAAGATACAGTAACGATTTATCAGCTGAATTTCCCCTACAATTAATTATGCTAGTTTCAATGACTACTATAAAAGAAGAGTTAGCCAAGTTAAACTCAATAAAAGAATTTTCAGAGTTTTTAATAAAACAACCATTACTAACTTCAAGTGTTCCAGAAGTAGCAACCGCTTTAATATTATTTTTAACATTACCAATAACATCAGGCAATGCCGAACGATCATTTTCAAAGTTAAAGTTAATAAAAAATTATTTAAGAAGCACCCAAGAACAGGAACGCCTTAGCGATTTAGCAATCTTAGCCATAGAAGCTAAAGAAGCAGAGAAAATGGACATAAAAGAACTAATAAAAACATTTTCCGAACTGAAAGCTAGAAAAAAAAACTTTTAATAGACACTTTGTAGTTTTGTACTCTTATACATATACCTACCTAATATTAATAAACTATAATAAATATTGTTTTTTTTTTTTAAATTTTGGTAGCATAATATAAGCCAACACTTAATACTGCCCCGGGGACCCAAATTTATAGTTACGCCACTGACCCTTGTCAAAGGCAATTAATGATACTTTCCATAGATTTCCGAAGGATTATGAAAGATAAATATTATAATTGGTTAATTATTAATAATGTATTAATCTAACAATGTTGTAATATATAATGTTTTAATGTTTTAGATTTAATAAGTGGATTAATTTCTGCCGTCGTCCTGATTTATTAAAAAAGGGTCCATCCATTTGTAATAGAACATATAAATTATGTTCAGAGCACTTCGTTAAAACAGATTTCAACGATAATTGATGGTTGATGAATAGTGCTGTGCCTTCTATATTCAACTGTTCTGATGTGGAGTTGAAACAAACTAGAAGTTTAGAAATGATTCCCGAGGAGTCCATTCCTAGTACTTCAGGAATAATGACCAATTCTGTTTACATTAATAGCGATTAATACCTATTCACTTATATTTATACTTATAATAATAAGCAAGTTATATTACATTAATGTTGTATTTTATTTTGTAGCCAGCTCTGCGTCAAGATCATTAACTTATTCATCAGGCAACAGTTCAACGTCTGAAACACAAACACACCAAAGTTTGTCCAGGAACCAGAGCTTGCAAACGTTATAATAACGTTATGATTATATCGTTATATTTGATAAAAACGATTGAAATTTGTAAACGTAATTATAACGGAAAACGATAAACATAAATAAATAAATAACACAAAACAAAACGTAACGTTTAACTAAACATAACGCAAAACGGTATATATTGTATTCCATTAAACTAAATAATTAATTTCCAATTATTTAATAATACTTAGTACTTAGTAGTAGGTATTCAATTATTTATTCAATCCAAGAATTAATTTTATTCCGTATCCGGCCTATCTGGGAGATCCCGTATTAGATATTATTTTAAAATTTAATAAGAAGGAATTAATAGAATAATTTAATTACCAATAGCTAATAATAGTGATAATCTGATAATATTGTACTGTACTACGGTCGAAATTTATACCATTCAAGTTATTCAACTATTGTGTTCGGTGTTCAGTTTCCTCAGATTTGTTTAGTCGTCACTCGTCAGTGTTTGTCTAATTGTTGTCAAATGTTTAATATTTATATTTTATACTAATATACCTATAGTTTTAACGTGCATACGTTTTCTTTATATTAGTTTATTATTTATTTAATTTTGTGTATAAACTACATATTGAGAATCATTATGGGTAGAACAATTTCTAACCCAGTACAGAAAATGTACTTCAAATTTAATACCTATTAGTACAAATGAATGTGTCTGCCAAATTCCCAACTGTAATATCCCCATTCGGACAGGAAGTTACTCTGGTAACTTAGAAAATCATGTTAAAGTTTTTCATAAAGATGAGATTAACCGGATCAAAATTAAAAAGAGATGGTTGATTCAATTCCACAGTTTCAAAAGTAAGTACATTATAACATTTAAATATTTTAAACATTTTATCTAGGTAAGTATAGGTACTAAACTACTAACTGTTTATGTAACTACCTAATATTATGTTCTTTTTTTAATTTAAATAATTGACCCTTTAATTTTAGTTTATATTTTATTTAGATACATATCCTTATTAATCTACCTTTTACCTAATGTCTAATACAATATACAAATTATATACCAAATATTATAATACAAATAAAATATGAATGCAATATTATACTATTTCAACTTTATAGTTTTAAATATTTTAATCACACGAGTTTTAAATGAAATGAAACTATTGTTAAAAAGCTAGTATTTGAAAGCATTTTCATATACTCATATAGTTATATCTAATGTATGTTCTTACTTTTTTAATGAAATAATAATAGCATAAAAGAAAATATGTAAGGCATGTAGGTAGCTTAGAGTCAAAAATACAAATATTATTTTTGAGCAGTGTCTAAAATATTTATATTATAATTTTAGTCAATAGGTACTTAATTTAAAATTTGATAATTGGTCAGATAAAACAAGATTTTTTACGACCATATTATAAACAGAAAATGTTGGTGTTCAAAACATTTTGTAGAGGTCCAAATTTCATATCCCCAATTAAACACCAATTAACCAATAAAAAAATGTTTACTTTTATATTTCACAGTTTTCATGTTAATCAGAAAAATTTTGAGATTTTTAATGTCTATTCGTAGTAAATTATTACATATTATTATGTAAATCAGTTTAAACATCATTAAGGATAACAATACAAATGATAAATGTTATTGAGACAAAAATATAAAATATTCAAATTGTAATTTAGATAATAATCATAAGATCTCAAATGTACAATAGATGATGGAATACTGAGCTAAATATATTTATATTTGTAATATAAGTATTCATATAAATACATAGGCGTATTGACTTAATAAATCATACATTTTAAAAAGATTATATATATATATATATTAGTTTTTTAAAGATAGTTGGGTGTAGATTTGCTGATTTGCATCTAAAGTTAATAGTTCAACTACAACTGATCACAGATGGTGAAATAAAATTACTTGTTTAATAATAAGCAATTCAATTAGTCTGAAAAAATATAAAACCTCATTCATTTTAATTGGAAAATAACTAATTCATAATACGATAACCATTCGAATTGGTGAGCTCAATATAAATCAATATCTAAAATAATTTTTTATATGTGTATATTATGGTCGGAATGTGAAATCGTAACAAATTCAAAACCGTCTTGGTTATTTTAAACAAAAGGTGCCAAGTACATTGGTTACAATTTATTATTATAACATGATATTTTTCAGACATGTATAAAAAGTCACTGTTATATTATAATATTTTTTATAATTTCAATAATTTGATGAATATAGTATGAAAAACAAAATACTGACAAAAAAACCAACGATTAAAAAAAAAAAACTATAACACAAAGTTAAGTGCACTTTTCAATAAACAAAATAGGAGTACACTTATGGCAGCTAACCTTTCCAAAAGCTCTTCTGCTTAATGTTTTATAATATGGTTCACTTTTAATTTATAAATCATTCACATCATTCGTAGCAAGCAAATTAAATGACATTAATCCAACAAAAAAAATATATATATTTAAGCAATAAGTATCTTTATTTTGAGTGTGATTATTTGTTATTCTCTTTGTTTATTTGTTTTTGTAGTTTGAATGCTTTGTATGACTCTTTGAGTTTTATTTTAAGCCACTTTGATGAAACAGAGAATATCTATATTGATATTCAGTTGTCTTTTCTAAGTAAACCACAAGAAACAGACTTTTTGGTCGAATATTGCAGAGTAACTTTTAATTATAAATTATAATACAAATGTTGATATTATTATTAACGGCTATTGTAGTAATAATTAAAGTAATTTTAATTTTGTTTCGCCATTTATGTTCTAATAACCAATATTCCAATTAATTTCGAAGAAATTGAAATTATTACTTATCTAATTACAACATTTGATCAAATTACCAGGTGCTTAATTCAATTTTTCAGTTTCCATCAATAATGTAAGTTAGGTAACTTATTATTTATATTTGAACAAAAATTTTTTTAATCTATGTATAAAATTAACTTCTAACTTCTAATCTAACATAAGTTAATGTTTTCACCAAATTAATTTCTTAGTTGAAAATTTGGATGGTTTCAAAAACTAATTTATATTCTAACTTGGTTAGTTTTTTTATTAAAGTAACTTAACTTCAACTAAGTAGTTGAAAAAAATGATTAACTTGTCCAGCTTTGAGTTACAGCATATAAGTATTAACTATCTAATGTCTATATTATTTTTTTTACGTATCATTAACTTCTAGCTTATAAATAATATTATTCATTATATGAATTGTTTATTTTATTGAAGACTTTAGTGATGAAAGTATTGATGAACCAGAAACAAATACATTAGTCGATTATTCAATTATACCTATTATTTGAACTACCATATTATGCAAGTTCAATGCATCAGTTCAATTAAATAGAACTAAACAATATTGATAATTCTGTTTACTATTTTCTTAGTAAATTTTTTCAAATAAAAGCTATAGTTCTGATTTGAGCTTTTATAAATGTTGGGTGTAAAATTGGATGGATGCAATGTATTGCCAGAGTTTAGACATCACAATACTGATCGACATAAATAATATTTGATAGCCTAGTCAGATTGTAAAAAATAACAAGAGAAAAAATACTTCACTTCTAACACAAATATCAGATCAACATAATATAATAGTTGCCTGGGAACAGTGGTATATGATGGACACCACTACGCCCTTCCACAAAACTGCAATTCCATTTCCCGGTTACTCTTCTTCTGTGCCTAATATATAGTGACTACCCTTAGCAGAACATCCAGGAAATAAATCTTGATGCCAACACTGACCTAGAAGCAGTGGCGTAATTAGGAATTTGTCTTAGGGGAGGATAAACATTTTTTTCCACACAAAATACTTAGATTTTCAAGTACAATATCTGGGAAAACTATTTCATCAAAAATTCTTAAACTAATATATATGTACACAAAATGTATTAATAAATGTGCTTTAAAATTCTACACAATTTAGTACCCTATACAATATTATAATAATTTCTTCAAAATGTAAATTTTGAGTAGGTATATTAGAATTAAAATTTACTTTTAAATTAAATAATAATTTATAGATTTCTTGATATTAATTATTTTTAATATATTTCGTCGTGATGTCAGCACGATAAAACATATAATTCCATAAGCTTCAAATTAATATATAAATATACACATTATATAGGCTCTGGGGGGTATATATCCCCCCATCCCCCCTCAATTACGCCCCTGCCTAGAAGTAATACCCTTACTAAATTGTACTTAGGGTGATCAGTTTGTTTTAAATAAAATATATTTTTATGATTTAATTCATTGACATAATATATTTTGTTCTTAGTACAACCTTATGTTTTTAATGCTAACTAAAAAACTTATTATTTATAATTATAAATTTTATTTTTACTAGATCATACACTGCATCCTTGCTGATAAATACAATATAGTTGCGGGCTTGCAACACTGGTACTATACAGACATGCAGTAGGTACTATACAACATTTATGTCCAGACCAAGTTATGAAGGATAATCATCGGTCGATAGGATACCAAAGATATTAAGTGTATTATGAAATTATATAGTAACGCAAAAGAAAGTAAGAAGAACGTTAAGAGTTGAATCCGATTTTTTTACGTTTTCCTATTTTATTTTACTATAAGAATATAAGATTGTGATTTATATTCTCTTCATATTATACGTAATCAGTGGCCTAAAATTGTCGACGTTAGCCACGGATAATAGATATACGGTCGAAGCATTGTGTTGTTTGGGAGGCGTGGTTTCAAAGAGCGTGACATCAGAATAGACCTCCGCATTCCAGCCGCTAGCCCGCTAATGCAGTAATTCCCGTTTTTCTGTCATTTTTTTTTCTCGATTTTTTTGAAAACTGTTGGAAAATGTTTACTTTTGACCTCTATAATGCACCAAGGATATTCACTTTTACATCAGAAACCACCCCCAAAGTTTGAAATCGAAGCATTATTTCGACTAGTTATGCTGTATACACAGACACAAAAAAAAACACATCATTGTAAAATCAATACATTCATCACTACGTTCAGAATCTAAAATTCTAACATATCTTATCATACATTTCCAAAAGATCAAAAACTATGCCATGTTCGGATTAATGCCTGCCAGAGAAAAGATAAGTGGAATATTTTTTTTATTAAATTATTAAAATAATTAATCATAAGACCAGTACAATTTGTAGTGTACATTTTTTGCAAAACGATTTTGAAGTTAATTTAAAAAGCTAATTAATGATCATCAAAATAAAAATAAAATCAACTAAAAAAATAATAACATGAATTGTAGGTGATTGTAATATTAAAATAACTAGTATTTAAACCTTATAATATTTTTTTACTTATATTAATTGATCCTGATTCTTAATTAATTAATGTCAATATGATGTATCTAAATAGGTATTTATTATACTATTATTTAATAAAATATACATGTATAAAACCATAAATCTCATTACAATATTTATTATACTTTTATTTGTGTAAAAATTATTAATTGTTTATAAATATTTGTAAGATTAAAGTTTGAACTTGTAAATTCTTATCTTATTAATTTTGCGCAATTTGTTTCAAATACATTATTATTATTGAATGTTTGTATTATAAATTTATGTTAATGTATGTATGTAAAATCAAATACACATAGCTAAATTCAGTTAATTTTAAATATATCAGTATCTTAAATAACTCATTACTATTCATTGATAGCCATAATATTTTATATGTTTAAGTAAGTAATTAAAATATGGTAAACAGAATAACAATCTGAAGAACCCCAGGAAATAATTCGCGATGTTGGAAAAAAAATCTCCAGGCCTACAATATTACTCCTAAAGTTATGGCTACATAAAAATGATTGAACAATTATTTTTTGAACGTTAATTAGTGTAATTAACACATTATTTATTTAATTAATTACAAATATTACTTTAGTACTTTTTATTAAAAAAATAAAACCAATTTGGTAAAAGAAACATTAAATTAAAAATAAATTTAAGTTCTAAGATGAAAATATATATTGAATACGCCTGTCGTCCGTAGTATTGCCGTGCAGCCGCGAGAATTTAGGTCTATTGTGATGTCATATAACAATAATCGTTTTTTATTGGCTAGCTGGCTTCGACCGTATATCTATTATCCGTGGACGTTAGCGTCCCGAGTTCGAGTACATTGGTATAATACGACAATAACTTCACCGTTCAACCAGTTTTGGGAACCACTTCCACGACCCCCTCCGCAAATATAACGGCGAACAGAGCGCAGCTTATCGTTATTCTTGTGCCAACCGTGCCCTTGGGTAAACAGTTATTACAGCCCGTTACAGACATTGTCACGACTGTTTCAATTTTATTCCTAATATTTTAATTACTGCTCACTTTTGCTCATTATTTCGGTAAGTCATCAGATGATGATGAAATATATTAATATTTTAATCTTACTTTTCGCGACATTATCCGTTATGGCAGCTCCAAAAAATGGCTACACAGAACAAAAAATAGAGAAAGTAAACATTGAAAACCACAAAAATAGTGAGTAATAATCATTATGTATTATTTTATATATGTTATAATTTATCATTAAAATGTTCAAGGTATTAATTTTTAGCATTTTTATGTATCGTTAAATATATTAAAATAGTATTAAGGGGATCGATGGTGGTCAGTTGTTTTAGCCAAAACATTCCAATCTTTTATCCATCATACTGGTCGACCTAGTAATGCGACAATACTTTTTAAAACTGATTTGAATTCGTCATTATATCTACTTGATATCGGTCAGTCCTTTTTTGCAAATTTCATCTACAAAAACAATAAATTTATTAGTTTAAATCATTTAAAATTTTTGAATTTTCAATCGTCGATTATTCGGAATTTAAATTAGAAATCTTAAAATATGAACTTATATCGCATAATTAGGTAAATTATAAGTAGGATGGATATAAAGTACATACGAATGAGTATAATTTGTTTATCGGTCACGTCCGCAACGCTGAAGTGTTTAGTGTTTACTTACATGCGCGTACGGAAGTGATCCGTTGACCTAACCTACGAAATCGCCACGTAAATAACATGCTATAAGATTTGCCTACACATCGCCACGTGGATACCCTGCTGTAAAATCTACCTACGCATTGCCATGTGAATACTCTGCTGGATGATATGAAATCTACAAATATATTTTTTTATCTCCTATATCGTCTAATAATTTTATCAGTATATAGTTTATAAAAATTATAGGATATTTTTTTCTTAGGGGAAGGGGTAAAAAGTATAGTGTTATTACCCCCTCCCTCTTCACAGAAACGTTTTACAAAACAACAAGAATAGGTTAGTTTTACTCCTTTTAACATAGATATACGAATAACCTAGTAGTATTTTATTCCTCTCCTACGTACTCGAAATATTTGTGGGTATTAGAAAACTGTGATACCGGTCTCGATGACAGAGTGTAGCGTTGGCCGAGAATACATACGAGTATATTATATTTATCAACCGGTGTCACTAGTTCCCGGATATGTGACTCCCGGGTTTTTAGTGACAATTCACATAACACGTATTATAACCAACCATACCCTCCCACAACGGTAATAAACCTATTATAAGATTACCCAGGTTTGAGGACTTAACTTAATAAAAAAAGAAAAAAATATTTATAATATAATGTGGAATTTTTATTATTATTTGTTCCAGTCCAAGATAGACTGAATGGACTATTATGTCCTCCCATCGGATTAAGGCATAAATTTGAAGTAGCTACAATACAAACAACGACGCCCATGTACGGATGCACCTTTATGAAAAGAAACGAGCTACTAAGCGCAGCTCCATTATTCCATTTGTGGCTAGAACGTCCCGTGCCAACTATGGTACACGGCCATTGTAATGACATGCAGAGTATGTATAACAAATCATTTTAGTTACAGTACAATAGGAAAAAAATAAATAGGTTCGCTGCATCTGATGCTATAAAAAAACTCTCCTCGGATTAAATTATATTTTTATATATAAATTATATAAATTAAATATCATAGCCTATGACTTGATTGATGTATTAAGAAGGTCTATTAATTTAATTGAATAAAAAAAATCACTTAACTGAGTGAACAAATATCATTAAATGGCCCAGTCTTAATTATAGGTATATTATACTAAATAGATAATAGTAAGTATTTACACATTTATAGGTTGTAAGTACTCAAACAAAAATGTGCAACCATGACTTGTGAATTATTACCAAGCAAAAAAATGCATCATACTTATATATTTCTTTTGTCGTAATGTTCTATTAGATATGGACCACATAATTTTTGAGTGCCTGTCGAATAATGATCTGACCAATACAGTATTAGCTGATAAAGGCTGGAAGTTTATTTCATTACTTGAACATACAGTTGATGAAAAATCTCAAAACTCAATACAGAATTTAACCAAACGTATATTTTACAGATGTGCGGTGAGTATTACGTATTTACGTTATCATAAATATTAATCAATAACAAATAATGGACTATACTTGGAAATATTATAACCTTAAGAATTAGTACTGTTAGCAAACGATAAATATGCCACTTCCCCAACTAATCAAGATAACTCGACTAATTTTGCATAGTGAAACTATAAACATACATCTATGAAATAACCATAAGCTATTCAATAGTTTGGGAAATAAAATAAAATATATTTTTATTAAAATTAGGTATATATAATAAACTATATTATACGTGGATGTCTAATCATCAATCAACATCAAAATTAAAAAAAAAAATTGAATGAAAATTCTTAATTTTTTTTATAGTTATCACTTATGAGTGGTACTCTGATTGTTATTCATCACTGTATTTAATCTTATACAATTTTTATATAGTATATAATTCAATATCATTTGTAATTTAGCTTTTAATATTACTGTGTAACTGCAGGTATAAACGCAACATTATCGACGATTGTGTAAGATAAAGGGTTTTCATGTACCTACTTGGAACCTATATATTATGGCGGCGCCGCGGAAGAATTTGAAATTAGTCCCCGCGGCGTGGTTGGTTCAAATAGAAAAAAATAGTTAATACTTATTTATATATGCATCAAATAACTTGTCCTGATTGATTTATCATTGCCTTGTTGGAACCACTATTGAAGCTATGCGTATGAAATTTGATCTGTAGTTTCTTTTACTCAAGAGAGACAAACTAAGAAAGGATTTTCTAAAATTTGCATTTTAAAGTAGTCCTTAAACAAGGATTTTCAGTTTCACAGTGAAAATTGAAATTATTTTTTATATATAAATGCCATTTGTTACGCGGCAGATGAGTTAAAATCCAAATTTTTACCCTAACAATTTTTAGAACAGTATCAAGAAACAGCTATTTTTAATATATTTAGGTGATCTAATAAAAAATACAAATTATAATTTTTCATAATATTAAAAATGGTTATGGTATAAAAGTAATGCTCTCAATGTAGTATAAAAACTGATAAAAAAAAGTTCGAACTAATTTTTTTTCGTTCTCCTCACAGGTGTACGATGTGCAAGACATTGAGCAAGGAACAGTAAGAATAATACGAATTGTAATTTCTAATAAAAGAGCAGAAGAATTACATGTTGGCCAATGTGAAGGACTCGCAAACATTTTGGGGAAAAATGCCCTTCGATACCTCCCTGAGGGCCAACGGGAATGGCCCGATGGTTCAATGTATTTATATTTGATTGGAAGAAATCCTGATAAGTCACCATAATAATCAAATGAGGTATGCTTAATTAAAACCTATTACATTTTTCAACTATAATATCAGTAGGTTAATATTATTTTGTGAACATTTCTTAAAGCTAGATAATACATAATATGTATTTTGATGTATTTCAAAATTTGAATATACATATTTAGTTTTTTTAAAGAATAATTATTTTAATTGTTTTCCTTCAACATTTAGGTTCTAAGCTGAGTAATTTACACTACATAAAAATACATTGCTTTTACAAACTAATCTAATTTTTTGGAACAGTCAAAATACATGAGGGGGTTTTGGAAAGATTTATTAATCCAGTTTATATTTTGATGAGAGAACGGAGTCAAAGATAAAAAAAAGCCTATTTACTTATTACAAAAATTTGGAAAAACAAGCATTTTCACTCTAAACAGTTTTCTACAAAATAGATTTTGATTAAAGAGACTAATATTTGAAATAGATTAATGACAGCAGTTACTCATTTATATAAAAAATGATTTATCCTCGTACGGTTCCTGCTATTAAGTTATTATTCAACAAATTTGACGCATTCATTAAATAAGTCAATGAAGAGGTACACAAGACACTTTCTATATAGCAGAGCAAATTCTTTAGTTTGTTTTAAGAGTAATACAATTAAATAATATTCAATTATTAGGTTTGCTGGGGAATTAAAAAAGAGTTATCATCAAAATTATTGTGTTTTTAATGGAATTTTGATGTATTCTGTATTTTGAAATCTAAATTTTCAATGTCAAAATTTTAATATTATGCAATAATATTTACAGAATGAAAGAAGATATAATAATATGAAGAATGCTGTAAAAGTACCTACAATATCCTGATGGCGATGCTTACTAATTTTTCAACTGCGACTGCTGCCACCACCAGTAATTTTGTGCAATGAAAAATATTTTGCTAATAATGATTTATAATACCTAATTATTTTTTAGTTCACTTGTAAGGAATTTTATTTTATAATTATAAACATTGCATAATATTATAGTTTGTTTTTTTGTCAGTATTTTGTTTTTCATACTATATTCACTACTATTGATACACATACACATTACACATACTAATTATTGATATTAAAAAAATTATTATAATATAACAGTGACTTTTTATACATGTCTGAAAAATACCATGTAATAATAATAAGTTGTAACCAATGTGCTTGGCACCTTTTGTTTAAAATAACCAAAACGGTTTTGAATTTGTTACGATTTCAAATTCCGACCATAATATACACATATAAAAAATTATTTTAGATATTGATTTATATTGAGCTCACCAATTCGAATGATTATCGTATTATGAATTAGTTATTTTCCAATTAAAATGAATGAGGTTTTATATTTTTTCAGACTAATTGAATTGCTTATTATTAAACAAGTAATTTTATTTCACCATCAGTGATCAGTTGTAGTTGAACTATTAACTTTAGATGCAAATCAGCAAATCTACACCCAACTATCCTTAAAAAATTAATATATATATTACGGGTTGCAAGAAAAATTAATTAATTTAACAGTCCATTAAAATGTAATGGACCAATCACGGGCTACTAAATCTTATTTAAGGGACCATTAGATCACTATTGATTTGTTAAATGTTTAATGGTCGTTCATGCAACCCGGCAATAATCTTTTTAAAATGTATGATTTATTAAGTCAATAAGCCTATGTATTAATATGAATAGGTACTTATATTACAAATATAAATATATTTAGCTCTGTACCTCATCATCTATTCATGGACATAACTAGGATTTAATAGTTACAGGAGCTCAAGTCCTAGAAAACTAAAGTTCAAAATAACTCTTGGTGGTGAAGAACCCCCCCTCCCCTTGTAACCGTCACTAGCATATAGTAATCACAAGAATCCTCTAAATACGGTCATCCATTTTTAAATTACACCGAAGACCAAAATAAGAAAATCGTATTAGTTTACAGCTTTCGATTCTGCTTTAAATTATAACTTTAGTTGTCAAAAAAAAATAGTTTGACATTGCAGGGTTATACTTTTAGAGCAGCCAAATTTATGAATTCATGAGGAATTTTTTATTAGTTTTAAATTTCTGATATAAAAAAGGAAAAATTTTTGTAAATCTAACTCAAAAGATTTTGTTTATTTTTATATTCATGATATCAACGAATTTTGTTGAAATTAAACAACTAGACTACTTTTGTTTTACTAATTTAGCAAGTTTTTTTCTATCTTGAAACACTAGGTAATCTTGTATAATGTATTTTTCTATTGGTTATTCACCAAAGTAGATATTCTATGCATAACATTTATTTTTCTAGTCAAAAATTGACAATCATAAATGTAGGGTTACAGTTTATTAAAACAAACCAATATTAGTCAGCAGGCACAGAAAAAATATCAGTATCACAAATTTTCAAAACATGAATCAATTAAATTTGAAATAAGAAACAAATAGTTATTAGTTTTCGTGTAATGTACTTTCGTAGTTTCGTCTGATAGTCTCGCACAGTAATTACAAGGACACAAGGTACAATGCGTTTGTTGTACACTCCCATTATTGTATATTTGTATCTTGAATGTTAAATTATGTCCCTCCATAAGAATAAAAAAAAAATACATTAATATTTTATCTTGTTTTTGATATTCCGTGATAACAAGTAACGATACGCCTTAATGATAGTGACACGGAAATCAAAACACAAGTTGTTTGATAAGAAACTGAATGTTTAGAATTCTGAATTAGTGAAATAGTGAATAATAATTTTATTTACCTAATATTTAACTATGAATATCGCTCAAGACAGTCCCATTTAACACGTCTCTAATGTCTCTGGTAGTGTGTGGAGCTATGTAGGTATGCACATGCATCGTTTATAGCTCGTCCCATCTTATTGATTTTGAATTTTTGATACATCTTAATAGGTCATTGAATATTTCATCGACAAACTCTGTTACACTCCAAAATGAGACCATGAAGATTATGGTTAAAGTGTATTCAACATGTTAAACTGTAATGGGAAGAATATCAGTCATGTTTCCAAGGGAATTGTTGGCGTTTGCATTGTTGTTGAATGTTGTTCGTTCAAACGACGTGCCTTGCGACAAGACCCGGACCATCTTGTCCCAGGCTAGTGGAATCATCACTCACGGTCCTCCGGGAACAAATTACTCTCAGAACACTCACTGCGAATGGTTGATCAAAGGTGAGTTACTTTGAAGAAAGCTATAAAATAAGTTTGTTTTTAACTTTATCATAACATTATCAGCTATTGTACCAATCTACCAATAGATAATAATAGATACAATTCAAAAACAAAGAGTAGAATAAGTTATTTTTATAACATTATTCATTAAATTATTTGGAAATATTTTGAATTAGTTCTCAATGGTAATATGTGGAATTTGTATCGTAGAATAAAGTATATATTTTTATAATAATTAGTACAAATTTATTTGATTATTGCAATATTTATACTAATAATAACTACAAATGCTGAATGAATTTAGTTCAAGCCTAACTCATTATTTATTAATCACTGGTAATTTTATAGCTAGGGTTAGGGATTTATAGAAGTTTGTATGTTTTCTAATATTCATTTAAAACTTAGCTCAGTGATATTTCTTTCATACTAATAGGAGTCTACAGGTATTTTTCTGATTTTTTAATTTTATATATTTTTAAATTAAAATTTAGTTTTCTTTTCTTTATTTAGATGAGTAGTGTAGGTGTATGCCTAAAATATTCAAAGAAATTAGTGTGGGTTGTATTTTCCTCGTCAGCTAGACCATTTTTTGTTAAAATTATAAACCAAAGATGTGCAAATATCAATTTTAATCACACAATGTTGTACATTAATATGAATAATAATTGGGGAACCTAATAATTAGTATTTATTAAATTAGTTTTAGAAAAATGAATAAATGGAATTTTTGTTTATTTTTAGATAAACTAAAAAAGACCCTGTCTGAAAATATAAACATAAATTTACATAGATTTAATTTTTTTATAATTTATTTATAAATTATTTATATTTTTCTTATATTTAGCGTGAGCAAAATGTTTTGGGTTTTTAGGTATATTTAAGTGATTGCACATATATTGAGGGAATTTTAGTAATTTAACTGCATTTTACTGTTTAATGTAAGATGAAGTTTATACTAAATGTTTGATTATTATGCTTTAAAAAAAAAAAATTATAGTCGCGCAATCACCTTGACTGGCTGCAAAAAATAAATTAACTTATTTTCAACTGAGCTAAGTGATTATTTGTTTTTGTATTCATTTAAAAGTTTTAGAGTTGGATGTATAGTATTTTAATTATTATATTTTAAATTAAGTAACGTGTTTAACACAGACTTAACTAACTCAAGTTAATTGTTTTATCTTATTTTCCTCCTATAAATATTGGAACCTTTGGTTAATGCTTAATATGTAATGGTTTTTAAGATTTAAAATTATTAATTCTCAGCTCTTGCTTTTAAAAAAGAAATTCCATTGATCTTTTATTGATTCACTATTTTATTCCAAAACCTACTTACACGGATATAGGTGCTATGCTAAGTTTTTTTCTGAATTAAGAAAAAAAGCAAGTAAAAAAATCATAATAATATGGGAAAAAATCAAGTGGAAATGAAAGAACAAACCAATTTTATATAAATTATTATTAATTTATATTTTTTTTAAACAGTAGGTACATACTATAAAATATACTTATAGAATATAATAAGTCATATGAAATAATATTACAATAATTCATTCATGTATAAGTACGATGTCATGTTATTTGTAATGATTACATTTTAATATTAAAATTAACAATGAACATATAATTAAAATTAAAATACTTAAGTTTATAATTACTGTAAATAGTTTGTTTAAAAAATCAAATAAATGGTATATCATGAAATATAAAGATATATGTAGAGGTACCCATAAACTAATTTATCTATTTAAAATGCATATGATAAGTTACAATGTTTAAGAATTTTTTAAACAATTGTCATCATTATTATCTTGTACCCAGTAAAAATCAACTTTCTTGCATATCTTCATATTTTCTTGCTATCAGAATCTA